>NW_024609280.1:60000-132056 GCF_018296145.1 Oncorhynchus tshawytscha
GTGTTGCCCTCCCTCCCTCCCTCTCTCTGTGTGTGATGCCCTCCCTCCCTCTGTGTGTGTTGCCCTCCCTCCCTCTGTGTGTGATGCCCTCCCTCCCTCTGTGTGTGTTGTCCTCCCTCCCTCTTTGTGTGTTGCTCTCCCTCCCTCTGTGTGTGTTGCCCTCCCTCCCCTCTGTGTGTGTTGTCCTCCCTCCCTCTTTGTGTGTTGCCCTCCCTCCCTCCCTCTCTGTGTGTGTGTTGTCCTCCTGTCCTCCTTCTCTCTGTGTGTGTTGCCCTCCCTCCCTCCCTCTCTCTCTGTGTGTGTTGCCCTCCCTCCCTCCCTCTCTCTGTGTGTGTTGTCCTCCTGTCCTCCTTCTCTCTGTGTGTGTTGCCCTCCCTCCCTCCCTCTCTCTGTGTGTGTTGCCCTCCCTCCCTCTTTGTGTGTTGCTCTCCCTCCCTCCCTCTCTCTGTGTGTGTTGTCCTCCTGTCCTCCTTCTCTCTGTGTGTGTTGCCCTCCCTCCCTCCCTCTCTCTGTGTGTGTTGCCCTCCCTCCCTCTTTGTGTGTTGCTCTCCCTCTCTCTGTGTGTGTTGCCCTCCCTCTCTCTGTGTGTGTTGCCCTCCCTCCCTCTTTGTGTGTTGCCCCTCCCTCCCTCCCTCTGTGTGTGTTGCTCTCCCTCCCTCTGTGTGTGTTGCCCTCCCTCCCTCTTTGTGTGTTGCCCTCCCTCCCTCCCTCTGTGTGTGTTGCTCTCCCTCTCTCTGTGTGTGTTGCCCTCCCTCCCTCTTTGTGTGTTGCCCTCCCTCCCTCCCTCTGTGTGTGTTGCTCTCCCTCCCTCTGTGTGTGTTGCCCTCCCTCCCTCCCTCCCTCTCTCTGTGTGTGTTGCCCTCCCTCCCTCTTTGTGTGTTGCCCTCCCTCCCTCTGTGTGTGTTGCCCTCCCTCCCTCTGTGTGTGATGCCCTCCCTCCCTCTGTGTGTGTTGCCCTCCCTCCCTCCCTCCCTCTGTGTGTGTTGCCCTCCCTCCCTCCCTCTCTCTGTGTGTGATGCCCTCCCTCCCTCTGTGTGTGTTGCCCTCCCTCCCTCTGTGTGTGATGCCCTCCCTCCCTCTGTGTGTGTTGCCCTCCCTCCCTCCCTCTCTCTGTGTGTGTTGTCCTCCCTCCCTCTTTGTGTGTTGCTCTCCCTCCCTCTGTGTGTGTTGTCCTCCCTCCCTCTTTGTGTGTTGCCCTCCCTCCCTCCCTCTCTCTGTGTGTGTTGCCCTCCCTCCCTCTTTGTGTGTTGCCCTCCCTCCCTCTGTGTGTGTTGCTCTCCCTCCCTCTGTGTGTGTTGTCCTCCTGTCCTCCTTCTCTCTGTGTGTTGCCCTCCTTCTCTCTCTGTGTGTGTCCTCCCTCCCTCCCTCCCTCTGTGTGTGTTGCTCTCCCTCCCTCTGTGTGTGTTGCCCTCCCTCCCTCCCTCTCTCTGTGTGTGTCCTGCCCTCCCTCCCTCCCTCCCTCCCTCCCTCCCTCCCTCCCTCCCTCCCTCCCTCCCTCCCTCCCTCCCTCCCTCCCTCCCTCCCTCCCTCCCTCCCTCCCTCCCTCCCTCCCTCCCTCCCTCCCTCCCTCTCTCCGTGTGTGTTGCCCTCCCTCTCTCCTCTCTGTGTGTGTTGCCCTCCCTCCCTCCCTCTCTCTGTGTGTTGCCCTCCCTCTCTCCCTCTGTGTGTGTTGCCCTCCCTCCCTCCCTCTCTCTGTGTGTGTTGCCCTCCCTCCCTCTTTGTGTGTTGCTCTCCCTCCCTCTGTGTGTGTTGTCCTCCTGTCCTCCTTCTCCCTCTGTGTGTGATGCCCTCCCTCCCTCTGTGTGTGTTGCCCTCCCTCTCTCTGTGTGTGTTGCCCTCCCTCCCTCTGTGTGTGATGCCCTCCCTCCCTCTGTGTGTGTTGCCCTCCTTCTCTCTGTGTCCCCAGCGTCTCCCTCCATGCGAGGCTCTACTCCACTAGATGTGGCCGCTGCCTCTGTGATGGACAACAACGAACTGGCTCTGGCCCTGAGGGAACCAGACCTGGAGAAAGTAAGGCCCAACTCTACCAGCCCACCCTGTACCCAACGTATAGGTACAGTATAGAGATACAATACGAACTGGCTCTGGCCCTGAGGGAACCAGACCTGGAGAAAGTAAGACAAGGCCCAACTCTACCAGCCCACCCTGTACCCAACGTATAGGTACAGTATAGAGATACAATACGAACTGGCTCTGGCCAGAATCCTAGTTTATTCCTCTCTGATGTCCTCCACCGTGGGGCTCCTCCTGGTTCAATAGGAATCCTAGTTTATTCCAATCTGATGTCCTCCACCGTGGGGCTCCTCCTGGTTCAATAGGAATCCTAGTTTATTCCTCTCTGATGTCCTCCACCGTGGGGCTCCTCCTGGTTCAATAGGAATCCTAGTTTATTCCTCTCTGATGTCCTCCACCGTGGGGCTCCTCCTGGTTCAATAGGAATCCTAGTTTATTCCTCTCTGATGTCCTCCACCGTGGGGCTCCTCCTGGTTCAATAGGAATCCTAGTTTATTCCTCTCTGATGTCCTCCACCGTGGGGCTCCTCCTGGTTCAATAGGAATCCTAGTTTATTCCTCTCTGATGTCCTCCACCGTGGGGCTCCTCCTGGTTCAATAGGAATCCTAGTTTATTCCTCTCTGATGTCCTCCACCGTGGGGCTCCTCCTGGTTCAATAGGAATCCTAGTTTATTCCTCTCTGATGTCCTCCACCGTGGGGCTCCTTCAGGTTCAATAGGAATCCTAGATTATTCCTAACAGTTAAGAAGGCTCTGCTGTCCTCCTTACTGATCTATTGGGACCAACAATCAGGATCCTATCCATTATCCAATGATGTGGACTGTTTGGCGACATAACTTGGCCTCACCGTGACTTTCCCTTCCTCCACTGACTCTGACAGCATGAAGTCCTGAGCCAGACCTTTCCCTGCTAACCCTCTCCCTCTGCCTCCTCTTCCCTCTGACAGCATGAAGTCCTGAGCCAGACCTTTCCCTGCTAACCCTCTCCCTCTGCCTCCTCTTCCCTCTGACAGCGTGAAGTCCTGAGCCAGACCTTTCTAACCCTCTCCCTCTGCCTCCTCTTCCCTCTGACAGCGTGAAGTCCTGAGCCAGACCTTTCTAACCCTCTCCCTCTGGCTCCTCTTCCCTAGGTGGTGCAGTACTTGGCTGGCTGTGGTCTCCAGAGCTGCTCCATGCTCGTGTCTAAAGGATACCCTGACATCGGCTGGAACCCCGTCGAAGGAGAGAGATACCTCGACTTCCTCCGCTTTGCAGTGTTCTGCAACGGTACATGTGCATTTCATACCTGTGGCAATTGCCGATAAACCTTCATTTCATGATAACATTTGACTGTGGTTGGTAGATGATCTTGGTTATTTTCATATAATCCTTCATTTCATGATAACATTTGACTGTGGTTGGTAGATGGTCTTGGTTATTTTCATATAATCTTTCATTTCATGATAACATTTGACTGTGGTTGGTAGATGGTCTTGGTTATTTTCATATAATCTTTCATTTCATGATAACATTTGACTGTGGTTGGTAGATGGTCTTGGTTATTGGTTGGTTGAAGGAGATGTAGTAGCAATCTGTTAAATACTTCCACGGTTGAGGTATTGAAGTCTCTATTGAAATCTTTACCCGTGGTCTCAGGTGAGAGGTATTGTAGTTATGAATGATGTCATTATTTACCTGTCGTCCTGTCAGGTGAGAGTGTGGAGGAGAACGCTAACGTGGTGGTGAGGCTGCTGATTCGTCGTCCCGAGTGCTTTGGCCCCGCCCTGCGCGGAGAGGGGGGGAATGGTCTACTGGCAGCCATGATGGAAGCCATCAGGATATCAGAGGACCCCTGTAGAGACGGGCCCTCCCCTACCTCAGAGGCCAGCAGGACACTGTAGGTACCCCTGTAGAGACGGGCCCTCCCCTACCTCAGAGGCCAGCAGGACACTGTAGGTACCCCTGTAGAGACAGGCCCTCCCCTACCTCAGAGGCCAGCAGGACACTGTAGGTACCCCTGTAGAGACGGGCCCTCCCCTACCTCAGAGGCCAGCAGGACACTGTAGGTACCCCTGTAGAGACGGGCCCTCCCTACCTCAGAGGCCAGCAAGACACTACCTCAGAGGCCAGCAAGACACTGTAGGTACCCCTGTAGAGACGGGCCCTCCCCTACCTCAGAGGCCAGCAGGACACTGTAGGTACCCCTGTAGAGACGGGCCCTCCCCTACCTCAGAGGCCAGCAGGACACTGTAGGTACCCCTGTATAGACGGACCCTCCCCTACCTCAGAGGCCAGCAGGACACTGTGGGTACTCCTGTAGAGACGGGCCCTCCCCTACCTCAGAGGCCAGCAGGACACTGTAGGTACCCCTGTAGAGACGGGCCCTCCCCTACCTCAGAGGCCAGCAGGACACTGTAGGTACCCCTGTATAGACGGATCCTCCCCTACCTCAGAGGCCAGCAGGACACTGTAGGTACCCCTGTCACAGCAGGATACTGTAGGTACCCCTGTCACAGCAGGATACTGTAGATACCCCTGTTATAGCAGCACACTGTTGGTTCCATTGAACTGGGCTATCTCTAACCCTAACACTGTAGGGATGGGTTCTTCTCCTACCTCTATAGTTCCTCTCTCTGTCCCGTTCTCTCTCACCTTCTTGCTCTCTCCCTTTCCCCCCCCCCTCCAACTCCCAAATCCATCCCTCCCTCCCTACCCCCCTCGTTCTCTGCCGTCCACTCTCCCTCCCTACCCCCCTCGTTCTCTGCCATCTACTTTCCCTCCCTACCCCCCTCGTTCTCTGCCGTCCACTCTCCCTCCCTCTGGACTCTCTCCTGCCTCCCCTGTGCCAGAATATGTCCTCATTACTCCACAGTGTTCCTGTTCTGTCTGGCCATGCTACCAGGTGTTCTATAAAAGTCCCTTAGATAGTCTGCCCTACTCTTATCGGGCATCAGACTCAGAAACAATGACCCAATACAACTCCAGGCTGTGTAAGGGCTATTTGACCAAGAAGGAGAGTGATGGAGTGCTGCATCAGATGGCCTGGCCTCCACAATCACCCGACCTCAACCCAATTGAGATGGTTTGGGATGAGTTGGACCGCAGAGGGAAGGAAAATCAGCCATCAAGTGCTCAGCATATGTGGGAACTCCTTCAAGACTGTTGGAAAAGCATTCCTCATTAAGCTGGTTGAGAGAATGCCAAGAGTGTGCAAAGCTGTCATCAAGGCAAAATAAAATATATTTTGATTTGTTTAACACTTTTTTGTTACTACATGATTCCACATGTGTTATTTCATCGTTTTGATGTCTTCACTGTTATTCTACAATGTAGAAAA
This sequence comes from Oncorhynchus tshawytscha, assembly GCF_018296145.1. Classification (NCBI taxonomy): domain Eukaryota; kingdom Metazoa; phylum Chordata; class Actinopteri; order Salmoniformes; family Salmonidae; genus Oncorhynchus; species Oncorhynchus tshawytscha. The sequence continues at coordinate 65,329 of NW_024609280.1, forward strand.
TAGTAAAAATAAAGAAAAACCCTTGAATGAGTAGGTGTCCAAACTTTTGACTTGTGTGTGTGTGTGTGTGTGTGTGTGTGTGTGTGTGTGTGTGTGTGTGTGTGTGTGTGTGTGTGTGTGTGTGTGTGTATCCTCAGCAGTGAGGTGTTATTGGAGGATGAGGAAGACGACACTATTCACATGGGAAATGCTATAATGACCTTCTACGCAGCCCTCATAGACCTGCTGGGGCGCTGTGCCCCTGAGATGCACGTGAGTCACAACACACACACACACACACACCTGCACGTGCGTCACACACACACACACACACACACACACACACACACACAGACCTGCTGGGGCACTGCGCCCCTGAGCCTGAGATGCACGTGAGTCACAGATAGAGGGGGAGTCAATGCCTTAGACAGACAGACTGACTGACTGATTGACTGACAAACAGACAGGCAGTCTTAGAACCAATAGGGTGGCTTTGAGACTGGGACACTGTAAGAGCCAATAGGGTGCTATTTGAGACAGGGACACTTTTAGAACCAGGGTCATGCTAGAGTAATGGTAGACTGGTTAAATTACACTTTAATAAAAATATTCTCTAACCCTCATTTCATTTCAACATTTCATCGTTGGGCAAGTTGAGGTTTTCACCTCATTTTCTGTAGTTGGAAGCAAAACTAAAAACGGATCATTTTTCAAATATTCTGCCAGTCGTTTAGCCATGGTGGTGTTCTATATAGGGAATAGGGCTCTGGTCAACAGTAGTGTTCTATATAGGGAATAGGGCTCTGGTCAACAGTAGTGTTCTATATAGGGAATAGGGCTCTGGTCAACAGTAGTGTTCTATATAGGGAATAGGGCTCTGGTCAACAGTAGTGTTCTATATAGGGAATAGGGCTCTGGTCAACAGTGGTGTTCTATATAGGGAATAGGGCTCTGGTCAACAGTAGTGTTCTATATAGGGAATAGGGCTCTGGTCAACAGTAGTGTTCTATATAGGGAATAGGGCTCTGGTCAACAGTAGTGTTCTATATAGGGAATAGGGCTCTGGTCAACAGTAGTGTTCTATATAGGGAATAGGGCTCTGGTCAACAGTAGTGTTCTATATAGGGAATAGGGCTCTGGTCAACAGTAGTGTTCTATATAGGGAATAGGGCTCTGGTCAACAGTAGTGTTCTATATAGGGAATAGGGTGGTCAACAGTAGTGTTCTATAGGGAATAGGGCTCTGGTCAACAGTAGTGTTCTATATAGGGAATAGGGCTCTGGTCAACAGTAGTGTTCTATATAGGGAATAGGGCTCTGGTCAACAGTAGTGTTCTATATAGGGAATAGGGCTCTGGTCAACAGTAGTGTTCTATATAGGGAATAGGGCTCTGGTCAACAGTAGTGTTCTATATAGGGAATAGGGCTCTGGTCAACAGTAGTGTTCTATATAGGGAATAGGGCTCTGGTCAACAGTAGTGTTCTATATAGGGAATAGGGCTCTGGTCAACAGTAGTGTTCTATATAGGGAATAGGGCTCTGGTCAACAGTAGTGTTCTATATAGGGAATAGGGCTCTGGTCAACAGTAGTGTTCTATATAGGGAATAGGGCTCTGGTCAACAGTAGTGTACTATATAGGGAATATGGCTCTGGTCTATAGTAGTGTTCTATATAGGGAATAGGGCTCTGGTCAACAGTAGTGTTCTATATAGGGAATAGGGCTCTGGTCAACAGTAGTGTTCTATATAGGGAATAGGGCTCTGGTCAACAGTAGTGTTCTATATAGGGAATAGGGCTCTGGTCAACAGTAGTGTTCTATATAGGGAATAGGGCTCTGGTCAACAGTAGTGTTCTATATAGGGAATAGGGCTCTGGTCAACAGTAGTGTTCTATATAGGGAATAGGGCTCTGGTCAACAGTAGTGTTCTATATAGGGAATAGGGCTCTGGTCAACAGTAGTGTGAATAGGGCTCTGGTCAACAGTAGTGGGAATAGGGCTCTGGTCAACAGTAGTGTTCTATATAGGGAATAGGGCTCTGGTCAACAGTAGTGTTCTATATAGGGAATAGGGCTCTGGTCAACAGTAGTGTTCTATATAGGGAATAGGGCTCTGGTCAACAGTAGTGTTCTATATAGGGAATAGGGCTCTGGTCAACAGTAGTGTTCTATATAGGGAATAGGGCTCTGGTCAACAGTAGTGTTCTATATAGGGAATAGGGCTCTGGTCAACAGTAGTGTTCTATATAGGGAATAGGGCTCTGGTTAACAGTAGTGGTCTATATAGGGAATAGGGCTCTGGTCAACAGTAGTGTTCTATATAGGGAATAGGGCTCTGGTCAACAGTAGTGTTCCATATAGGGAATAGGGCTCTGGTCAACAGTAGTGTTCTATATAGGGAATAGGGCTCTGGTCAACAGTAGTGTTCTATATAGGGAATAGGGCTCTGGTCAACAGTAGTGTTCTATATAGGGAATAGGGCTCTGGTCAACAGTAGTGTTCTATATAGGGAATAGGGCTCTGGTCAACAGTAGTGTTCTATATAGGGAATAGGGCTCTGGTCAACAGTAGTGTTCTATATAGGGAATAGGGCTCTGGTCAACAGTAGTGTTCTATATAGGGAATAGGGCTCTGGTCAACAGTAGTGTTCTATATAAGGAATAGGGCTCTGGTCAACAGTAGTGTTCTATATAGGGAATAGGGCTCTGGTCAACAGTAGTGTTCTATATAGGGAATAGGGCTCTGGTCAACAGTAGTTTTCTATATAGGGACTAGGGCTCTGGTCAACAGTAGTGTTCTATATAGGGAATAGGGCTCTGGTTAACAGTAGTGGTCTATATAGGGAATAGGGCTCTGGTCAACAGTAGTGTTCTATATAGGGAATAGGGCTCTGGTTAACAGTAGTGGTCTATATAGGGAATAGGGCTCTGGTCTAAAGTAGTGTTCTATATAGGGAATAGGGCTCTGGTCAACAGTAGTGTTCTATATAGGGAATAGGGCTCTGGTCAACAGTAGTGTTCTATATAGGGAATAGGGCTCTGGTCTAAAGTAGTGTTCTATATAGGGAATAGGGCTCTGGTCAACAGTAGTGCTCTATATAGGGAATAGGGCTCTGGTCAACAGTAGTGCTCTATATAGGGAATAGGGCTCTGGTCAACAGTAGTGTTCTATATAGGGAATAGGGCTCTGGTCAACAGTAGTGTTCTATATAGGGAATAGGGCTCTGGTCAACAGTAGTGTTCTATATAGGGAATAGGGCTCTGGTTAACAGTAGTGTTCTATATAGGGAATAGGGGGGCATTTTTAGTTGTATTTTGTCATTATTACGGACCCCCGTTAGCTGCTGCCTCGATCTTCCTGGAGTCCAGACACATTAAGGCTCATCACATTTGGGATACAGACATTCCCTGAGGGGGGGTGTTGTGTGTTTTCCAGCTGATTCATGCTGGGAAGGGTGAGGCCATCAGGATACGAGCCATCCTACGTTCCCTGATCCCTATAGAGGACCTGGAAGGAGTGATCAGCATCCCGTTCCCCATGCCAACTCTGGCCAAAGGTGGGTGGAAACTATCCCCGCTAAACCTCTCAGGCGTTGCAGGGGTGTAGATATTACCCAAGGTTCACCCGAACTGACCATCCACTACTCTGTTAAACTGACCTAAAACCATCCACTACTCTGTTAAACTAAAACCATCCACTACTCTGTTAAACTAAAATCATCTACTACTCTGTTAAACTAAAATCATCTACTACTCTGTTAAACTAAAACCATCCACTACTCTGTTAAACTAAAACCATCCACTACTCTGTTAAACTGACCTAAAACCATCCACTACTCTGTTAAACTGACCTAAAACCATCCACTACTCTGTTAAACTAAAACCATCCACTACTCTGTTAAACTGACCTAGAACCATCCACTACTCTGTTAAACTGACCTAGAACCATCCACTACTCTGTTAAACTAAAACCATCCACTACTCTGTTAAACTGAACTAAAACCATCCACTACTCTGTTAAACTGACCTAAAACCATCCACTACTCTGTTAAACTGACCTACAACCATCCACTACTCTGTTAAACTGACCTAAAACCATCCACTACTCTATTAAACTGACCTAAAACCATCCACTACTCTGTTAAACTAAAACCATCCACTACTCTGTTAAACTAAAACCATCCACTACTCTGTTAAACTGACCTAAAACCATCCACTACTCTGTTAAACTGACCTAAAACCATCCACTACTCTGTTAAACTAAAACCATCCACTACTCTGTTAAACTGACCTAAAACCATCCCCTACTCTGTTAAACTGACCTAAAACCATCCACTACTCTGTTAAACTAAAACCATCCACTACTCTGTTAAACTGACCTAGAACCATCCACTACTCTGTTAAACTGACCTAGAACCATCCACTACTCTGTTAAACTAAAACCATCCACTACTCTGTTAAACTGAACTAAAACCATCCACTACTCTGTTAAACTGACCTAAAAGCATCCACTACTCTGTTAAACTGACCTACAACCATCCACTACTCTGTTAAACGGACCTAGAACCATCCACTACTCTGTTAAACTGACCTAGAACCATCCACTACTCTGTTAAACTGACCTAAAACCATCCACTACTCTGTTAAACTGACCTAAAACCATCCACTACGCTGTTAAACTGACCTAAAACTCTGTTAAACTGACCTAAAACCATCCAGTACTCTGTTAAACTGACCTAAAACCATCCAGTACTCTGTTAAACTAAAACCATCCACTACTCTGTTAAACTGACCTAAAACCATCCACTACTCTGTTAAACTGACCTAAAACCATCCACTACTCTATTAAACTGACCTAGAACCATCCACTACTCTGTTAAGCTAAAACCATCCACTACTCTGTTAAACTGATCTAAAACCATCCACTACTCTGTTAAACTGAACTAAAACCATCCACTACTCTGTTAAACTAAAACCATCCACTACTCTGTTAAACTGACCTAAAACCATCCACTACTCTGTTAAACTGACCTAAAACCATCCACTACTCTGTTAAACTGACCTAAAACCATCCACTACTCTGTTAAACTAAAACCATCCACTACTCTGTTAAACTAAAACCATCCACTACTCTGTTAAACTGACCTAAAACCATCCACTACTCTGTTAAACTGACCTAAAACCATCCACTACTCTGTTAAACTAAAACCATCCACTACTCTGTTAAACTAAAATCATCTACTACTCTGTTAAACTAAAATCATCTACTACTCTGTTAAACTAAAACCATCCACTACTCTGTTAAACTAAAACCATCCACTACTCTGTTAAACTGACCTAAAACCATCCACTACTCTGTTAAACTGACCTAAAACCATCCACTACTCTGTTAAACTAAAACCATCCACTACTCTGTTAAACTGACCTAGAACCATCCACTACTCTGTTAAACTGACCTAGAACCATCCACTACTCTGTTAAACTAAAACCATCCACTACTCTGTTAAACTGAACTAAAACCATCCACTACTCTGTTAAACTGACCTAAAACCATCCACTACTCTGTTAAACTAAAACCATCCACTACTCTGTTAAACTAAAACCATCCACTACTCTGTTAAACTGACCTAAAACCATCCCCTACTCTGTTAAACTGACCTAAAACCATCCACTACTCTGTTAAACTGACCTAAAACCATCCACTACTCTGTTAAACTAAAACCATCCACTACTCTGTTAAACTGACCTAGAACCATCCACTACTCTGTTAAACTGACCTAGAACCATCCACTACTCTGTTAAACTGAACTAAAACCATCCACTACTCTGTTAAACTGACCTAAAAGCATCCACTACTCTGTTAAACTGACCTACAACCATCCACTACTCTGTTAAACGGACCTAGAACCATCCACTACTCTGTTAAACTGACCTAGAACCATCCACTACTCTGTTAAACTGACCTAAAACCATCCACTACTCTGTTAAACTGACCTAAAACCATCCACTACTCTGTTAAACTGACCTAAAACCATCCAGTACTCTGTTAAACTGACCTAGAAAAACCATCCACTACTCTGTTAAACTGACCTAGAACCATCCACTAAAACCATCCACTGTTAAACTAAAACCTAAACCATCCACTACTCTGTTAAAACTAAAACCATCCACTACTCTGTTAAACTGAACTAAAACCATCCACTACTCTGTTAAACTAAAACCATCCACTACTCTGTTAAACTAAAACCATCCACTACTCTGTTAAACTGACCTAAAACCATCCCCTACTCTGTTAAACTGACCTAAAACCATCCACTACTCTGTTAAACTGACCTAAAACCATCCACTACTCTGTTAAACTAAAACCATCCACTACTCTGTTAAACTGACCTAGAACCATCCACTACTCTGTTAAACTGACCTAAACCATCCACTACTCTGTTGAACTAAAAAACTGTTAAACTAAAACCATCCACTACTCTGTTAAACTGACCTAAAACCATCCACTACTCTGTTAAACTGACCTACAACCATCCACTACTCTGTTAAACGGACCTAGAACCATCCACTACTCTGTTAAACTGACCTAGAACCATCCACTACTCTGTTAAACTGACCTAAAACCATCCACTACTCTGTTAAACTGACCTAAAACCATCCACTACTCTGTTAAACTGACCTAAAACCATCCAGTACTCTGTTAAACTGACCTAAAACCATCCAGTACTCTGTTAAACTGACCTAAAACCATCCACTACTCTGTTAAACTGACCTAAAACCATCCAGTACTCTGTTAAACTGACCTAAAACCATCCAGTACTCTGTTAAACTGACCTAGAACCATCCAGTACTCTGTTAAACTGACCTAAAACCATCCAGTACTCTGTTAAACTGACCTAAAACCATCCACTACTCTGTTAAACTAAAACCATCCACTACTCTGTTAAACTGACCTGAAACCATCCACTACTCTATTAAACTGACCTAGAACCATCCACTACTCTGTTAAGCTAAAACCATCCACTACTCTGTTAAACTGAACTAAAACCATCCACTACTCTGTTAAACTGATCTAACACCATCCACTACTGTTAAACTGACCTAAAACCATCCACTACTCTGTTAAACTGACCTAAAACCATCCACTACTCTGTTAAACTAAAACCATCCACTACTCTGTTAAACTGACCTAAAACCATCCACTACTCTGTTAAACTAAAACCATCCACTACTCTGTTAAACTGACCTAAAAATATTCTCAAGTCTTTATCCAGCTGATAGTTAAATTTCATTTATTTGACCTTTATTTAACTAGGCAAGTCAGTTAAAAACAAATTATTATTTACAATGACGGCCTAGGAACAGTGGGTTAACTGCCTTGTTCAGGGGCAGAAAGACAGATTTGTACCTTGTCAGCTCGGGGATTTGAACTTGCAACCTTTCGGTTACTAGTCCAATGCTCTAACCACTAGGCTACCCTGCCGCCCCACCTGACAGGTCTGGCCTGTCTGTTGTGTGTGTCTAGATGGGTCAGTGATGGAGTCTGTTTGTTGTGTGTCTAGATGGGTCAGTGATGGAGTCTGTCTGTTGTGTGTCTAGATGGGTCAGTGGTGGAGTCTGGTCTGTCTGTTGTGTGTGTCTAGATGGGTCAGTAGTGGAGTCTGGTCTGTCTGTTGTGTGTGTCTAGATGGGTCAGTGGTGGAGTCTGTCTGTTGTGTGTCTAGATGGGTCAGTGGTGGAGTCTGGTCTGTCTGTTGTGTGTGTCTAGATGGGTCAGTGGTGGAGTCTGTCTGTTGTGTGTCTAGATGGGTCAGTGGTGGAGTCTGGTCTGTCTGTTGTGTGTGTCCTAGATGGGTCAGTGGTGGAGTCTGGTCTGTCTGTTGTGTGTCTAGATGGGTCAGTGGTGGAGTTTGACTCTGGTCTGTCTGTTGTCTGTGTCTAAATGGGTCAGTGGTGGAGTCTGGTCTGTTGTGTGTCTAGATGGGTCAGTGGTGGAGTCTGGTCTGTCTGTTGTGTGTGTCTAGATGGGTCAGTGGTGGAGTCTGTCTGTTGTGTGTCTAGATGAGTCAGTGGTGGAGTCTGTCTGTTGTGTGTCTAGATGGGTCAGTGGTGGAGTCTGTCTGTTGTGTGTGTCTAGATGGGTCAGTGGTGGAGTCTGTTCTGTCTGTTGTGTGTCTAGATGGGTCAGTGGTGGAGTCTGGTCTGTCTGTTGTGTGTCTAGATGGGTCAGTGGTAGAGTCTGTCTGTTGTGTGTCTAGATGGGTCAGTGGTGGAGTCTGACTCTGGTCTGTCTGTTGTGTGTCTAGATGGGTCAGTGGTGGAGTCTGACTCTGGTCTGTCTGTTGTGTGTCTAGATGGGTCAGTGGTAGAGCCAGATATGTCAGCGGGGTTCTGTCCGGACCACAAGGCAGCCATGGTGCTGTTCCTGGACCGGGTCTACGGGATTGAGGACCAGAACTTCCTGCTTCATCTGCTGGAGGTGGGCTTCCTGCCTGACCTCAGGGCTGCTGCCTCGCTCGACACAGTGAGTCTCTAACCCAAACCTTGTTGACACAGTGAGTCTCTAACCCTGTAGACACAGTGAGTCTCTAACCCTGTAGACACAGTGAGTCTCTAACCCTGTAGACACAGTGAGTCTCTAACCCTGTAGACACAGTGGGTCTCTAACCCTAACCTTATAGACACAGTGAGTCTAACCCAAACCTTATAGACACTTTTGCTGTCTAGTGCCCAGAGCAGTCTAATTTCTCTCTCAGTTGCTGTCTAGTGCCCAGAGCAGTCTAATTTCTCTCTCTGTTGCTGTCTAGTGCCCAGAGCAGTCTAATATCTCTCTCTGTTGCTGTCTAGTGCTCAGAGCAGTCTAATTTCTCTCTCTGTTGCTGTCTAGTGCTCAGAGCAGTCTAATTTATCTCTCTGTTGCTGTCTAGTACTCAGAGCAGTCTAATTTCTCTCTCTGTTGCTGTCTAGTGCTCCATGTTTCTTCTCCTCCAGTCTTCCCCCCTGGTTTTTCCCCTGCTGACCCTAACCTACAGACATGGCCCTGACCCTAACCTCGTCCCTGTGTTGTCTCTTTCTCCCCCAGGCTGCTCTGAGCTCTACAGACATGGCCCTGACCCTAACCTACAGACATGGCCCTGACCCTAACCTCGTCCCTGTGTTGTCTCTATGTTTCTCCCCCAGGCTGCTCTGACCTCTACAGACATGGCCCTGACCCTAACCTACAGACATGGCCCTGACCCTAACCTCATCCCTGTGTTGTCTCTATGTTTCTCCCCCAGGCTGCTCTGAGCTCTACAGACATGGCCCTGACCCTAACCTCATCCCTGTGTTGTCTCTATGTTTCTCCCCCAGGCTGCTCTGAGCTCTACAGACATGGCCCTGACCCTAACCTCTTCCCTATATTTCTCCCCCAGGCTGCTCTGAGCTCTACAGACATGGCCCTGACCCTAACCTCTTCCCTATGTTTCTCCCCCAGGCTGCTCTGAGCTCTACAGACATGGCCCTGACCCTAACCTCTGAGCTCTACAGACATGGCCCTGACCCTAACCTCGTCCCTATGTTTCTCCCCCAGGCTGCTCTGACCTCTACAGACATGGCCCTGAACCTAACCTACAGACATGGCCCTTACCCTAACCTCGTCCCTATGTTTCTCCCCCAGGCTGCTCTGAGCTCTACAGACATGGCCCTGACCCTAACCTCGTCCCTATGTTTCTCCCCCAGGCTGCTCTGAGCTCTACAGACATGGCCCTGACCCTAACCTCGTCCCTGTGTTTGTCTCTATGTTTCTCCCCCAGGCTGCTCTGAGCTCTACAGACATGGCCCTGACCCTAACCTCGTCCCTGTGTTATCTCTATGTTTATCCCCCAGGCTGCTCTGAGCTCTACAGACATGGCCCTGACCCTAACCTACAGACATGGCCCTGACCCTAACCTCGTCCCTGTGTTATCTCTATGTTTCTCCCCCCAGGCTGCTCTGAGCTCTACAGACATGGCCCTGACCCTAACCTCGTCCCTGTGTTGTCTCTATGTTTCTCCCCCAGGCTGCTCTGAGCTCTACAGACATGGCCCTGGCCCTCAACAGGTACCTGTGTACAGCAGTTCTTCCCCTGCTCACTAAGTGTGCCCCACTGTTCGCTGGGACGGAGCCCTACGCCTCGCTCATAGACTCTCTACTTCACACCGTCTACCGTCTCTCTAAAGGATGCTGCCTCACCAAGGCACAGAGAGACGCTATCGAGGAGTGTCTGCTGGCCACCTGTGGGTAAGGAAGGGCTTTCGGGTTACTGTCTGCTAGTATATTTGACTGGCCACCTGTGGGTAAGGGATGGTTTTTGGGTTACTCTCTGCTAGTATATTTGACTGGCCACCTGTCGGTAAGGGATGGTTTTTGGGTTACTCTCTGCTAGTATATTTGACCGGCCACCTGTGGGTAAGGGATGGTTTTTGGGTTACTCTCTGCTAGTATATTTGACTGGCCACCTGTGGGTAAGGGATGGTTTTTTTTGGGTTACTCTCTGCTAGTATATTTGACCGGCCACCTGTGGGTAAGGGATGGTTTTTTTTGTCTGGTATATTTTACTCTCTGCTAGTATATTTGACTGGCCACCTGTGGGTAAGGGATGGTTTTTGGGTTACTCTCTGCTAGTATATTTGACTGGCCACCTGTGGGTAAGGGATGGTTTTTGGGTTACTCTCTGCTAGTATATTTGACCGGCCACCTGTGGGTAAGGGATGGTTTTTGGGTTACTCTCTGCTAGTATATTTGACTGGCCACCTGTGGGTAAGGGATGGTTTTTGTGTTACTCTCTGCTAGTATATTTGACCGGCCACCTGTGGGTAAGGGATGGTTTTTGGGTTACTCTCTGCTAGTATATTTGACTGGCCACCTGTGGGTAAGGGATGGTTTTTGGGTTACTCTCTGCTAGTATATTTGACTGGCCACCTGTGGGTAAGGGATGGTTTTCAGGTTACTCTCTGCTAGTATATTTGACTGGCCACCTGTGGGTAAGGGATGGTTTTTGGGTTACTCTCTGCTAGTATATTTGACTGGCCACCTGTGGGTAAGGGATGGCTTTGGGGTTACTCTCTGCTAGTATATTTGACTGGCCACCTGTGGGTAAGGGAAGGGCTAGTATATTTTGGGTTACTCTCTGCTAGTATATTTGACTGGCCACCTGTGGGTAAGGGATGGTTTTTGGGTTACTCTCTGCTAGTATATTTGACCGGCCACCTGTGGGTAAGGAAGGGCTTTCGGGTTACTCTCTGCTAGTATATTTGACTGGCCACCTGTGGGTAAGGGATGGTTACAACTGTAGGGATGGAAACACTCTCTATGTGACTATCTGTCTTCTGGCTACAGATGTAGGATCTTAATTTGATCATCCTGTGGATGAAAATAAAAAATGTGTAGTGTATTTGAGGTTTTATAAGGCTTCTGAAGTTTTGTAATTCCGATTTAGAAATGTCTGACTAGATTATCAACGCCTACAAAAATGTCCATTCATTATAATCCACATAATAATTCACATTTCCAGTTACTGCAGGATTATTTTCCTGCTGTAGCAAACTGGCTCAAATTAAGATCCTACATCTGTAGGTGTGGCTAAGGGATGTTAGGGGGACACTTTCCTACTTCTACGGTAGTGGTCCTTTAATAAGCCCCAGTGTGTGTGTGTGTGTGTGTGTGTGTGTGTGTGTGTGTGTGTGTGTGTGTGTGTGTGTGTGTGTGTGTGTGTGTGTGTGTGTGTGTGTGTGTGTGTGTGTGTGTGTGTGTGTGTGTGTGTGAGTGTGCATGTGTGTGTGAGAGAGGTGTGTGTGAGAGTGTATGTGTGTGTGTGAGAGGTGTGTGTATGTGTGTGTGTGTGAGAGGTGTGTGTGAGAGTGTGTATGTGTGTGTGTGAGAGGTGTGTGTGAGAGTGTGTATGTGTGTGTGTGAGAGGTGTGTGTGAGAGTGTGTATGTGTGTGTGTGAGAGGTATGTGTGACAGTGTGTATGTGTGTGTGTGTGAGAGTGTGAGAGTGTGAGAGTGATTCCACCATGTTTATTTGTGTTCCCAGTCAACTGAGGCCGTCCATGATGCAACACCTGCTGAGACGCTTGGTGTTCGATGTTCCTCTCCTCAACGAACACACCAAGATGCCTCTCAAGGTTTCATTAGGTCTTCTTCTCTGTAGCCCGCCAAGAGGCTAATCTCCTGACACAATGTCCTCCAACGTCATCCTCCAACCTCATCCGTCAACCTCATCCTCCAACCTCATCCAGACTCCTCCTCCAACCTCCTCCTCCCTTCTTCCTTCCATCCCTCCCTCCTCCAACCTCCTCGTCCAACCTCCTCCTCCCTCCTTCTTTCCCTCCCTCCTCCAACCTCATTCTCCAACCTCATCCTCCAACCTCATCCAACCTCCTCCTCCAACCTCATCCAACCTCCTCATCCAATCTCATCCAACCTCCTCCTCCAACCTCCTCCATCATCCTCCAACCTCCTCCTCCATCAACCTCCTCCTCCATTATCCTCCTCCTCCTCATCCTCCTCCAACCTCCTCCTCCAACCTCATCCTCATCCAATCTCCTCCTCCAACCTCATCCTCATCCAACCTCCTCCTCCTCCTCCTCCAACCTCATTATAGTATTGTGTGTGTGTGTGTTTCTGTGGTGTTCAGTAATCATGCATCTTTGAGCACGATTGTAGACTGTGAATCTTGATGTTTCAGCTGTTGACCAATCACTACGAGCGTTGTTGGAAGTACTACTGTCTGACGGGCGGCTGGGGGAGCTTTGGGGCGTCGTCGGACGAAGAGCTGCATCTCTCCAGGAAGCTGTTCTGGGGCATCTTCGATGCTCTGTCTCGCAAGGTACAGACTACATCCAGTGGTGGCTGGTGAGGGGATACCATCTACTGTGGTATTCAGTCCATCTACTGTGGTATTCAGTCCATCTACTGTGGTATTCAGTCCATCTACTGTGGTATTCAGTCCATCTACTGTGGTAATCAGTATCTACTGTGGTAATCAGTATCTACTGTGGTATTCAGTATCTACTGTGGTATTCAGTATCTACTGTGGTATTCAGTATCTACTGTGGTATTCAGTATCTACTGTGGTAATCAGTATCTACTGTGGTATTCAGTATCTACTGTGGTATTCAGTCCATCTACTGTGGTATTCAGTATCTACTGTGGTAATCAGTATCTACTGTGGTATTCAGTATCTACTGTGGTATTCAGTATCTACTGTGGTATTCAGTATCTACTGTGGTATTCAGTATCTACTGTGGTATTCAGTCCATCTACTGTGGTATTCAGTCCATCTACTGTGGTATTCAGTATCTACTGTGGTATTCAGTATCTACTGTGGTATTCAGTATCTACTGTGGTAATCAGTATGTACTGTGGTATTCAGTATCTACTGTGATATTCAGTATCTACTGTGGTATTCAGTATCTACTGTGGTAATCGGTTCATCTACTGTGGTATTCAGTATCTACTGTGGTATTCAGTCCATCTACTGTGGTATTCAGTCCATCTACTGTGGTAATCGGTTCATCTACTGTGGTATTCAGTATCTACTGTGGTATTCAGTATCTACTGTGGTATTCAGTCCATCTACTGTGGTATTCAGTATCTACTGTGGTATTCAGTCCATCTACTGTGGTATTCAGTCCATCTACTGTGGTATTCAGTCCATCTACTGTGGTATTCAGTATCTACTGTGGTATTCAGTCCATCTACTGTGGTATTCAGTCCATCTACTGTGGTATTCAGTCCATCTACTGTGGTATTCAGTCCATCTACTGTGGTATTCAGTATCTACTGTGGTATTCAGTCCATCTACTGTGGTATTCAGTCCATCTACTGTGGTATTCAGTCCATCTACTGTGCTTATATCACAGTGTTGTAGCTATTGAAGATGCTGAGATTGTGATGGTTTAGGGCCCTCTAGTGGTCAGTGGGGAACATCACCTACCATACTATCGTAGCCTCTCAATCCATACAGTTGGAATCCAATACACCTTGTAACTTCACTCATCATCTTGTTCACCATCACACTGAGTTATAAAGTGATTCGTGTTTTATGTCGAGACAAAGCTTCCTATTAGCCTTTTGCCCCGACCAGGGGTCCAGAAGCTGTTTAAACTGTCTCTGTCCTGCCCCGACCAGGGGTCCAGAAGCTGTTTAAACTGTCTCCGTCCTGCCCCGACCAGGGGTCCAGAAGAGGTTTAAACTGTCTCTGTCCTGCCCCGACCAGGGGTCCAGAAGCTGTTTAAACTGTCTCTGTCCTGTCTCTGTCCTGCCCCGACCAGGGGTCCTGAAGCTGTTTAAACTGTCTCTGTCCTGCCCCGACCAGGGGTCCAGAAGAGGTTTAAACTGTCTCTGTCCTGCCCCGACCAGGGGTCCAGAAGCTGTTTAAACTGTCTCTGTCCTGCCCCGACCAGGGGTCCAGAAGCTGTTTAAACTGTCTCTGTCCTGCCCCGACCAGGGGTCCTGAAGCTGTTTAAACTGTCTCTGTCATGTCTGAGTGCTGTGGTTCCTGACTACACACACACACACACACACACACACACACACACACACTCTCTCTTCATATGCAGCGGTCTCCTCTCCCTCTCCAGAGGTACGATCAGGAGCTGTTTAAGCTGGCTCTCCCCTGTCTGAGTGCCGTGGCCGGGGCACTACCACCTGACTACATGGAGAGTAACTATGTGGCCGTGATGGAGAAACAGTCCTCTATGGACCCCGAGGGAAACTTCAACCCACAGCCAGCAGACACCACCAAGTAAGACACCATTGATTCAGTTGATTCAGTCTGAATACATCAAGGTATTCTCTTCTTTCTGATTGGGCGTTAACAGTGACGGTCGTTCTTTTGTGTCCCAGTGTGAACGTCCCGGAGAAGCTGGATCACTTTGTCAGTAAATATGCTGAGCATTCACATGACAAGTGGTCCATGGACAAGGTGAGGGGGTTGTCTCTGGCTCCTGATTGAGGAATTGATGAATTGATTCAATCATTGATTCATTAATTCAGTCATTGATTCAGTCATTGATTCATTGTTTCAGCCATTGATTCATTGATTCAGTCATTGATTCATCCATTGATTAATTGATTCCGTCATGGATTCATTGATTCAGCCATTGATTCATTGATTCAGTCATTGATTCATCCATTGATTCATTGATTCCGTCATGGATTCATTGATTCAGCCATTGATTCATTGATTCAGCCATTGATTCATTGATTCAGCCATTGATTCATTGATTCATATATTCAGTCATTGATTAATTCTATTCTCACTCTCGTCTGTCTCAGTTTTCCAACGGCTGGGTTCACGGGGACAAGGTGTGTGAGGCCTCTAAAGTCCACCCTCTCCTCAAGCCCTATAAAGGGCTGTCAGACAAGGTAAGATCGTACTGGAACACGAGGCTGTGTTCTATCATTTGTTAGTCAGCAACCAGGTCAGACTCAGTTCATCAACAACCAGGTCAGACTCAGTTCATCAACAACCAGGTCAGACTCAGTTCATCAACAACCAGGTCAGACACAGTTCATCAACAACCAGGTCAGGTCAGACTCAGTTCATCAACAACCAGGTCAGACTCAGTTCATCAACAACCAGGTCAGACACAGTTCATCAACAACCAGGTCAGACTCAGTTCATCAACAACCAGGTCAGACTCAGTTCATCAACAACCAGGTCAGACACAGTTCATCAACAACCAGGTCAGACTCAGTTCATCAACAACCAGGTCAGACACAGTCCATCAACAACCAGGACAGGTCAGACACAGTTCATCAACAACCAGCTCAGACTCAGTTCATCAACAACCAGGTCAGACTCAGTTTATCAACAACCAGGTCAGACTCAGTTTATCAACAACCAGGTCAGACTCAGTTCATCAACAACCAGGTCAGACTCAGTTCATCATCAACCAGGTCAGACACAGTTCATCAACAACCAGGTCAGACTCAGTTCATCAACAACCAGGTCAGACTCAGTTCATCAACAACCAGGTCAGACTGAGTTCATCAACAACCAGGTCAGACACAGTCCATCAACAAACAGGACAGGTCAGACACAGTTCATCAACAACCAGGTCAGACACAGTTTATCAACAACCAGGTCAGACACAGTTTATCAACAACCAGGTCAGACACAGTTCATCAACAACCAGGTCAGACTCAGTTCATCAACAACCAGGTCAGACTCAGTTCATCAACAACCAGGTCAGACTCAGTTCATCAACAGCCAGGTCAGACTCAGTTCATCAACAACCAGGTCAGACTCAGTTCATCAACAACCAGGTCAGACACAGTTCATCAACAACCAGGTCAGACACAGTTCATCAACAACCAGGTCAGACACAGTTCATCAACAACCAGGTCAGACACAGTTCATCAACAACCAGGTCAGACACAGTTTATCAACAACCAGGTCAGACACAGTTCATCAACAACTAGGTCAGACTCAGTTCATCAACAACCAGGTCAGACTCAGTTCATCAACAACCAGGTCAGACACAGTCCATCAACAACCAGGACAGGTCAGACACAGTTCATCAACAACCAGGTCAGACACAGTTTATCAACAACCAGGACAGGTCAGACACAGTTCATCAACAACCAGGTCAGACTCAGTTCATCAACAACCAGGTCAGACTCAGTTTATCAACAACCAGGTCAGACACAGTTCATCAACAACCAGGTCAGACACAGTTCATCAACAACCAGGTCAGACACAGTCTATCAACAACCAGGTCAGACAAAGTTTCTCTGTGTGTCCTCTTCTGTACTGTAGGATAAAGAGGTTTTTGTTTCAAACCTCCAGTCTCTCTCTGAGTCTCTTCTCTGTGAGATATATTTGTCTACCGTCCAGTCTCTCTCTGAGCCTCTTCTCTGTGAGATATATCTGTCTACCCTCCAGTGTCTCTCTGAGTCTCTTCTCTGTGAGATATATCTGTCTACCGTCCAGGCTCTCTCTGAGCCTCTTCTCTGTGAGATATATCTGTCTACCGTCCAGTCTCTCTCTGAGTCTCTTCTCTGTGAGATATATCTGTCTACCATCCAGTCTCTCTCTGAGTCTCTTCTCTGTGTCCCTCTAGGATAAAGAGTTGTACCGCTGGCCTATCAAGGAGTCTCTGAAGACGATGGTGATGTGGTGCTGGAGCATAGAGAGGACCAGGGAGGGAGACCCAGCCAGCCTACACAACAGAGCACGTAGGATCTCTCAGATCAGCCAGGTAGGAGACGGTCACAGCCTTACAGTAACAACGTACAGTACTGACTGTGATGTGACACACTTCCAGCTGCTCCATCCATTCTAATGCACTGTGTTATACTGCTCCTAGTAATGCCTTTACGTGGTCGTCCAATCTCCTCTCTGATTCATACACTTCACAGCTCAATAGGGACATTCCCAATAGTAGATACTGACTGTTTCAGCATAGCGGAATATACAGTATGTCCACCTGTCAGAGCAAAGTAGAGGACATGTCAAGTAGCTAACAGTCCTGAGAAGAGTCCTGAGACTACAGGACATGTCAAGTAGCTAACGGTCCTGAGAAGAGTCCTGAGACTACAGGACATGTCAAGTAGCTAACAGTCCTGAGAAGAGTCCTGAGACACAGGACATGTCAAGTAGATAACAGTCCTTAGAAGAGTCCTGAGACTACAGGACATGTCAAGTAGCTAACGGTCCTGAGAAGAGTCCTGAGACTACAGGACATGTCAAGTAGCTAACAGTCCTGAGAAGAGTCCTGAGACTACAGGACATGTCAAGTAGCTAACAGTCCAGAGAAGAGTCCTGAGACTACAGTACATGTCAAGTAGCTAACGGTCCTGAGAAGAGTCCTGAGACTACAGGACATGTCAAGTATCTAACAGTCCTGATAAGAGTCCTGAGACTACAAGACATGTCAAGTAGATAACAGTCCTTAGAAGAGTCCTGAGACACAGGACATGTCAAGTATCAAACAGGATCTGAGACTACAGGACATGTCAAGTAGCTAACAGTCCTTAGAAGAGTCCTGAGACTACAGGACATGTCAAGTATCTAACAGTCCTTAGAAGAGTCCTGAGACTACAGGACATGTCAAGTAGCTAACAGTCCTGTCTCTCCCTCTGTGTTCTGTCCAGCAACACTCTGTCGAAGGAGCTCCAGGTTTCAGCCCCAGACCCATCGACATGAGCAATGTGACACTGTCCCGGGACCTGCACGTGAGTGACATGCTACACATACTCTGAGTGACACGCTACACATACTCTGAGTGACACACTACACATACTCTGAGTGACACGCTACACATACTCTGAGTGACATGCTACACATACTCTGAGTGACACGCTACACATAGTGACATGCTACACATACTCTGAGTGACACGCTACACATACTCTGAGTGACACGCTACACATACTCTGAGTGACACGCTACACATACTCTGAGTGACATGCTACACATTCTCTGAGTGACATGCTACACATACTCTGAGTGACACGCTACACATACTCTGAGTGACACGCTACACATACTCTGAGTGACATGCTACACATACTCTGAGTGACACGCTACACATACTCTGAGTGACATGCTACACATTCTCTGAGTGACATGCTACACATACTCTGAGTGACACGCTACACATACTCTGAGTGACACGCTACATATACTCTGAGTGACACGCTACACATACTCTGAGTGACACGCTAAACATACTCTGAGTACCATGTGACACGCTATACATACTCTGAGTGACACGCTACACATTCTCTGAGTGACACGCTACACATACTCTGAGTGACATGCTACACATACTCTGAGTGACACGTTACACATACTCTGAGTGACATGCTACACATACTCTGAGTGACACGCTACACATACTCTGAGTGACATGCCACACATACTCTGAGTGACACGCTACACGTGCTCTGAGTGACATGCTACAAGTTCTGTGTTACTTGCAACACAAGATGTGTGTATAATGGTTATGACAAAGTAAGCCCCAGTCTAGTGATTAACCAGGGTGTTTCTTATGTCCCTTCTTTTCAGTCCATGGCAGAACTGCTTGCAGAGAACTATCATAATATTTGGGCGAAGAAGAAGAAACTTGAACTAGAAGCCAAAGGTGCGTACAGTAGGACAGATTGTCCTTTAGGACAGACTTACCTCTGGTCTGTTAGCTTCCAACACCAAGTAACCAGCTGTTCCTGGTCTTGATTTGGTAACTGGTTTCCTGTTCTTGATCTGTTGCCGTGCCCCTCTGTACCTCTCTCTCTCTCTCTGTCTCCTGTGTTTAATAGGTAGAACAGTACTCTTTACTGATGAAGGTAACATGACGTCCAACTGTAGCTCGCGCTGCTGCTAGACATCCAACTAGAGACCTTAGATATCTGATAGACATCCAACTAGAGACCTTAGATATCTGATAGACATCCAACTTGAGACATAACTAGAGACCTTAGATATCTGATAGACATCCAACTAGAGACCTTAGATATCTGATAGACATCCAACTAGAGACCTTAGATATCTGCTAAACATCCAACTTGAGACATAACTAGAGACCTTAGATATCTGATAGACATCCAACTAGAGACCTTAGATATCTGCTAAACATCCAACTTGAGACATAACTAGAGACCTTAGATATCTGATAGACATCCAACTAGAGACCTTAGATATCTGATAGACATCCATCTAGAGACCTTAGATATCTGTTAGACATCCATCTAGAGACCTTAGATATCTGTTAGACATCCATCTAGAGACCTTAGATATCTGTTAGACATCCAACTAGAGACCTTAGATATCTGTTAGACATCCAACTAGAGACCTTAGATATCTGTTGGACATCCAACTAGAGACCTTAGATATCTGTTAGACATCCAACTAGAGACCTTAGATATCTGTTAGACATCCATCTAGCGACTTTTAGATAGCTGCTAGACATCCAACTAGAGACCTTAGATAGCTGTTAGAGACAGAACTAGAGACCTTAGATATCTGTTGGAGACAGAACTAGAGACATTAGATAGCTGTTAGAGACAGAACTAGAGACCTTAGATATCTGATAGACATCCAACTTGAGACATTAGAGACCTTAGATATCTGTTAGACATCCATCTAGAGACCTTAGATATCTGTTAGACATCCATCTAGAGACCTTAGATATCTGTTAGACATCCATCTAGAGACCTTAGATATATGTTAGACATCCATCTAGAGACCTTAGATATCTGTTAGACATCCATCTAGAGACCTTAGATATATGTTAGACATCCATCTAGAGACCTTAGATATATGTTAGACATCCATCTAGAGACCTTAGATATATGTTAGACATCCAACTAGAGACCTTAGATATCTGTTAGACATCCAACTAGAGACCTTAGATATCTGTTGGACATCCAACTAGAGACCTTAGATATCTGTTAGACATCCAACTAGAGACCTTAGATATCTGTTAGACATCCATCTAGCGACTTTTAGATAGCTGCTAGACATCCAACTAGACCTTAGATAGCTGTTAGAGACAGAACTAGAGACCTTAGATATCTGTTGGAGACAGAACTAGAGACATTAGATAGCTGTTAGACACAGAACTAGAGACCTTCGATATCTGATAGACATCCAACTTGAGACATAACTAGAGACCTTAGATATCTGTTAGACATCCATCTAGAGACCTTAGATATCTGTTAGACATCCATCTAGAGACCTTAGATATCTGATAGACATCCAACTAGAGACCTTAGATATCTGATAGACATCCATCTAGAGACCTTAGATATCTGATAGACATCCATCTAGAGACCTTAGATATCTGATAGACATCCATCTAGAGACCTTAGATATCTGTTAGACATCCAACTAGAGACCTTAGATATCTGTTAGACATCCATCTAGCGACTTTTAGATAGCTGCTAGACATCCAACTAGAGACCTTAGATAGCTGTTAGAGACAGAACTAGAGACCTTAGATATCTGTTGGAGACAGAACTAGAGACATTAGATAGCTGTTAGAGACAGAACTAGAGACCTTCGATATCTGATAGACATCCAACTTGAGACATAACTAGAGACCTTAAATATCTGTTAGACATCCATCTAGAGACCTTAGATATCTGTTAGACATCCATCTAGAGACCTTAGATATCTGATAGACATCCAACTAGAGACCTTAGATATCTGATAGACATCCATCTAGAGACCTTAGATATCTGATAGACATCCAACTAGAGACCTTAGATATCTGATAGACATCCATCTAGAGACCTTAGATATCTGTTAGACATCCAACTAGAGACCTTAGATATCTGTTAGACATCCATCTAGCGACTTTTAGATAGCTGCTAGACATCCAACTAGAGACCTTAGATAGCTGTTAGAGACAGAACTAGAGACATTAGAGAGCTGTTAGAGACAGAACTAGAGACCTTAGATAGCTGTTAGAGACATAACTAGAGACCTTAGATATCTGTTGGAGACAGAACTAGAGACATTAGATAGCTGTTAGAGACAGAACTAGAGACCTTAGATAGCTGTTATAGACAGAACTAGAGACCTTAGATATCTGTTGGAGACAGAACTAGAGACATTAGATAGCTGTTAGAGACAGAACTAGAGACCTTAGATATCTGTTAGACATCCATCTAGAGACTTTTAGATATCTGTTAGACATCCAACTAGACACCTTAGATAGCTGTTAGAGACAGAACTAGAGACCTTAGATATCTGTTGGAGACAGAACTAGAGACATTAGATAGCTGTTAGAGACAGAACTAGAGACCTTCGATATCTGATAGACATCCAACTTGAGACATAACTAGAGACCTTAGATATCTGTTAGACATCCATCTAGAGACCTTAGATATCTGTTAGACATCCATCTAGAGACCTTAGATATCTGTTAGACATCCATCTAGAGACCTTAGATATATGTTAGACATCCATCTAGAGACCTTAGATATCTGTTAGACATCCATCTAGAGACCTTAGATATATGTTAGACATCCATCTAGAGACCTTAGATATATGTTAGACATCCATCTAGAGACCTTAGATATATGTTAGACATCCAACTAGAGACCTTAGATATCTGTTGGACATCCAACTAGAGACCTTAGATATCTGATAGACATCCATCTAGAGACCTTAGATATCTGTTAGACATCCAACTAGAGACCTTAGATATCTGATAGACATCCATCTAGAGACCTTAGATATCTGATAGACATCCAACTAAAGACCTTAGATATCTGATAGACATCCATCTAGAGACCTTAGATATCTGTTAGACATCCATCTAGCGACTTTTAGATAGCTGCTAGACATCCAACTAGAGACCTTAGATAGCTGTTAGAGACAGAACTAGAGACCTTAGATATCTGTTGGAGACAGAACTAGAGACATTAGATAGCTGTTAGAGACAGAACTAGAGACCTTAGATAGCTGTTATAGACAGAACTAGAGACCTTAGATATCTGTTGGAGACAGAACTAGAGACATTAGATAGCTGTTAGAGACAGAACTAGAGACCTTAGATATCTGATAGACATCCAACTAGAGACCTTAGATATCTGATAGACATCCATCTAGAGACCTTAGATATCTGATAGACATCCAACTAGAGACCTTAGATATCTGATAGACATCCAACTTGAGACATAACTAGAGACCTTAGATATCTGTTAGACATCCATCTAGAGACCTTAGATATCTGTTAGACATCCATCTAGAGACCTTAGATATCTGATAGACATCCAACTAGAGACCTTAGATATCTGATAGACATCCATCTAGAGACCTTAGATATCTGATAGACATCCAACTAGAGACCTTAGATATCTGATAGACATCCATCTAGAGACCTTAGATATCTGTTAGACATCCAACTAGAGACCTTAGATATCTGTTAGACATCCATCTAGCGACTTTTAGATAGCTGCTAGACATCCAACTAGAGACCTTAGATAGCTGTTAGAGACAGAACTAGAGACCTTAGATAGCTGTTAGAGACATAACTAGAGACCTTAGATATCTGTTGGAGACAGAACTAGAGACATTAGATAGCTGTTAGAGACAGAACTAGAGACCTTCGATATCTGATAGACATCCAACTTGAGACATAACTAGAGACCTTAGATATCTGTTAGACATCCATCTAGAGACCTTAGATATCTGTTAGACATCCATCTAGAGACCTTAGATATCTGATAGACATCCAACTAGAGACCTTAGATATCTGATAGACATCCATCTAGAGACCTTAGATATCTGATAGACATCCAACTAGAGACCTTAGATATCTGATAGACATCCATCTAGAGACCTTAGATATCTGTTAGACATCCAACTAGAGACCTTAGATATCTGTTAGACATCCATCTAGCGACTTTTAGATAGCTGCTAGACATCCAACTAGAGACCTTAGATAGCTGTTAGAGACAGAACTAGAGACCTTAGATATCTGTTGGAGACAGAACTAGAGACATTAGATAGCTGTTAGAGACAGAACTAGAGACCTTAGATAGCTGTTAGAGACAGAACTAGAGACCTTAGATATCTGTTAGACATCCAACTAGAGACCTTAGATATCTGATAGACATCCATCTAGAGACCTTAGATATCTGTTGGAGACAGAACTAGAGACATTAGATATCTGTTAGAGACAGAACTAGAGACCTTAGATAGCTGTTATAGACAGAACTAGAGACCTTAGATATCTGTTGGAGACAGAACTAGAGACATTAGATAGCTGTTAGAGACAGAACTAGAGACCTTAGATATCTGTTAGACATCCAACTAGAGACCTTAGATATCTGTTAGACATCCATCTAGCGACTTTTAGATAGCTGCTAGACATCCAACTAGAGACCTTAGATAGCTGTTAGAGACAGAACTAGAGACCTTAGATATCTGTTGGAGACAGAACTAGAGCCATTAGATATCTGTTAGAGACAGAACTAGAGACCTTAGATAGCTGTTATAGACAGAACTAGAGACCTTAGATATCTGTTGGAGACAGAACTAGAGACATTAGATAGCTGTTAGAGACAGAACTAGAGACCTTAGATATCTGTTAGACATCCAACTAGAGACCTTAGATATCTGATAGACATCCATCTAGAGACCTTAGATATCTGATAGACATCCAACTAGAGACCTTAGATATCTGATAGACATCCAACTAGAGACATAACTAGAGACCTTAGATATCTGTTAGACATCCATCTAGAGACCTTAGATATCTGTTAGACATCCATCTAGAGACCTTAGATATCTGATAGACATCCAACTAGAGACCTTAGATATCTGATAGACATCCATCTAGAGACCTTAGATATCTGATAGACATCCAACTAGAGACCTTAGATATCTGATAGACATCCATCTAGAGACCTTAGATATCTGTTAGACATCCAACTAGAGACCTTAGATATCTGTTAGACATCCATCTAGCGACTTTTAGATAGCTGCTAGACATCCAACTAGAGACCTTAGATAGCTGTTAGAGACAGAACTAGAGACCTTAGATAGCTGTTAGAGACATAACTAGAGACCTTAGATATCTGTTGGAGACAGAACTAGAGACATTAGATAGCTGTTAGAGACAGAACTAGAGACCTTCGATATCTGATAGACATCCAACTTGAGACATAACTAGAGACCTTAGATATCTGTTAGACATCCATCTAGAGACCTTAGATATCTGTTAGACATCCATCTAGAGACCTTAGATATCTGATAGACATCCAACTAGAGACCTTAGATATCTGATAGACATCCATCTAGAGACCTTAGATATCTGATAGACATCCAACTAAAGACCTTAGATATCTGATAGACATCCATCTAGAGACCTTAGATATCTGTTAGACATCCATCTAGCGACTTTTAGATAGCTGCTAGACATCCAACTAGAGACCTTAGATAGCTGTTAGAGACAGAACTAGAGACCTTAGATATCTGTTGGAGACAGAACTAGAGACATTAGATAGCTGTTAGAGACAGAACTAGAGACCTTAGATAGCTGTTATAGACAGAACTAGAGACCTTAGATATCTGTTGGAGACAGAACTAGAGACATTAGATAGCTGTTAGAGACAGAACTAGAGACCTTAGATATCTGTTAGACATCCAACTAGAGACCTTAGATATCTGATAGACATCCATCTAGAGACCTTAGATATCTGATAGACATCCAACTAGAGACCTTAGATATCTGATAGACATCCAACTAGAGACCTTAGATATCTGTTAGACATCCATCTAGAGACCTTAGATATCTGTTAGACATCCATCTAGAGACCTTAGATATCTGATAGACATCCAACTAGAGACCTTAGATATCTGATAGACATCCATCTAGAGACCTTAGATATCTGATAGACATCCAACTAGAGACCTTAGATATCTGATAGACATCCATCTAGAGACCTTAGATATCTGTTAGACATCCAACTAGAGACCTTAGATATCTGTTAGACATCCATCTAGCGACTTTTAGATAGCTGCTAGACATCCAACTAGAGACCTTAGATAGCTGTTAGAGACAGAACTAGAGACCTTAGATAGCTGTTAGAGACATAACTAGAGACCTTAGATATCTGTTGGAGACAGAACTAGAGACATTAGATAGCTGTTAGAGACAGAACTAGAGACCTTCGATATCTGATAGACATCCAACTTGAGACATAACTAGAGACCTTAGATATCTGTTAGACATCCATCTAGAGACCTTAGATATCTGTTAGACATCCATCTAGAGACCTTAGATATCTGATAGACATCCAACTAGAGACCTTAGATATCTGATAGACATCCATCTAGAGACCTTAGATATCTGATAGACATCCATCTAGAGACCTTAGATATCTGATAGACATCCATCTAGAGACCTTAGATATCTGTTAGACATCCAACTAGAGACCTTAGATATCTGTTAGACATCCATCTAGCGACTTTTAGATAGCTGCTAGACATCCAACTAGAGACCTTAGATAGCTGTTAGAGACAGAACTAGAGACCTTAGATATCTGTTGGAGACAGAACTAGAGACATTAGATAGCTGTTAGAGACAGAACTAGAGACCTTAGATAGCTGTTAGAGACAGAACTAGAGACCTTAGATATCTGTTAGACATCCAACTAGAGACCTTAGATATCTGATAGACATCCATCTAGAGACCTTAGATATCTGCTAAACATCCATCTAGAGACCTTAGATATCTGATAGACATCCAACTAGAGACCTTAGATAGCTGTTGGAGACAGAACTAGAGACATTAGATAGCTGTTAGAGACAGAACTAGAGACATTAGATAGCTGCACCTCAGCAGCAGGAGTACTACCTGAGATAGCTGGTTTTAAACTCTGTTTAGTTGCACTGTAGGTTAATGACTGTGTTGGCTGGGCCCACAGCTATACTGTAGTGGCTGGGTCCACAGCTATATCGTGTTGGCTGTGCTCACTGTGCTGGCTGGGCCCACAGTTATACTATGTTGGCTGGGCCCACAGCTATACTGTGTTGGCTGGGTCCACAGCTATACTGTGTTGGCTGGGCCCACTGTGTTGGCTGGGCCCACAGGGCCACCAGCCATACTGTGTTGGCTGGGCTCATGGCTATACTGTGTTGGCTGGGCTCACAGCTATACTGTGTTGGCTGGGCTCACAGCTATACTGTGTTGGCTGGGCTCACAACTATACTGTGTTGGCTGGGCTCACAACTATACTGTGTTGGCTGGGCTCACAACTATACTGTGTTGGCTGGGCTCATAGCTATACTGTGTTGGCTGGGTCCACAGCTATACTGTGTTGGCTGGGCCCACAGCTATACTGTGTTGGCTGGGCCCACAGCTATACTGTTGGCTGGGCCCACAGCTATACTATACTGCTCACACACGGACGAGGACTCTCCAAACAGTCACTCCTGCTTCTAGGACATGCTATAGTAGTACACTTGTAGTTCTGCTTTGCACCTGATTTCCTAACTGCTGGTTTGATTGCAGTTCAGTTAACAACCAGCAGGTGTCACTGTGACACTGTGTGAAGTCCTCTCATTCCCTCAAACATCCAAAATGTCTTCCTCTGTCTCAGTGTTTCCTCTGATCTTGTTCCAGGAGGAGGGAACCATCCGTTACTGGTGCCCTATGACACGCTGACCGCCAGAGAGAAATACAAAGACAGAGGAAAAGCCCAAGACATTCTCAAGTTCTTTCAGATAAATGGCTACACTGTGTCCAGGTGAGGATGGTTATACTGGGTCCAGGTGAGGATGGTTAGACTTTGTCCAGGTGAGGATGGTTATACTGTGTCCAGGTGAGGATGGTTACACTGTGTCCAGGTGAGGATGGTTATACTGGGTCCAGGTGAGGATGGTTACACTGTGTCCAGGTGAGGATGGTTATACTGTGTCCAGGTGAGGATGGTTATACTGTGTCCAGGTGAGGATGTGTCCAGGTGAGGATGGTTATCCTGTGTCCAGGTGAGGATGGTTAGACTGTGTCCAGGTGAGGATGGTTGCACTGTGTCCAGGTGAGGATGGTTATACTGTGTCCAGGTGAGGATGGTTACACTGTGTCCAGGTGAGGATGGTTATACTGTGTCAGGTGAGGATGGTTAGACTGTGTCCAGGTGAGGATGGTTAGACTGTGTCCAGGTGAGGATGGTCCAGGTGAGGATGGTTATACTGTGTCCAGGTGAGGATGTGTCCAGGTGAGGATGGTTATACTGTGTCCAGGTGAGGATGGTTATACTGTGTCCAGGTGAGGATGGTTATACTGTGTCCAGGTGAGGATGGTTATACTGTGTCCAGGTGAGGATGGTTACACTGTGTCCAGGTGAGGATGGTTATACTGTGTCCAGGTGAGGATGGTTATACTGTGTCCAGGTGAGGATGGTTATACTGTGTCCAGGTGAGGATGGTTAGACTGTGTCCAGGTGAGGATGGTTATACTGTGTCCAGGTGAGGATGTGTCCAGGTGAGGATGGTTAGACTGTGTCCAGGTGAGGATGTGTCCAGGTGAGGATGGTTATACTGTGTCCAGGTGAGGATGGTTATACTGTGTCCAGGTGAGGATGGCTATACTGTGTCCACTGTGTCCAGGAGGATGGTTATACTGTGTCCAGGTGAGGATGGTTATACTGTGTCCAGGTGAGGATGGTTATACTGTGTCCAGGTGAGGATGTGTCCAGGTGAGGATGGTTAGACTGTGTCCAGGTGAGGATGGTTATACTGTGTCCAGGTGAGGATGGTTATACTGTGTCCAGGTGAGGATGGCTATACTGTGTCCAGATGAGGATGGTTATACTGTGTCCAGGTGAGGATGGTTACACTGTGTCCAGGTGAGGATGGTTACACTGTGTCCAGGTGTGGATGGTTATACTGTGTCCAGGTGAGGATGGTTATACTGTGTCCAGGTGAGGATGGTTAGACTGTGTCCAGGTGAGGATGGTTAGACTGTGTCCAGGTGAGGATGGTTATACTGTGTCCAGGTGAGGATGTGTCCAGGTGAGGATGGTTAGACTGTGTCCAGGTGAGGATGGTTATACTGTGTCCAGGTGAGGATGGTTATACTGTGTCCAGGTGAGGATGGTTATACTGTGTCCAGGTGAGGATGGTTATACTGTGTCCAGGTGAGATGTGTCCAGGTGAGGATGGTTAGACTGTGTCCAGGTGAGGATGGGACTGTGTCCAGGTGAGGATGGTTAGACTGTGTCCAGGTGAGGATGGTTAGACTGTGTCCAGGTGAGGATGGTTATACTGTGTCCAGGTGAGGATGTGTCCAGGTGAGGATGGTTATACTGTGTCCAGGTGAGGATGGTTATACTGTGTCCAGGTGAGGATGTCCAGGTGAGGATGGTTAGACTGTGTCCAGGTGAGGATGGTTATACTGTGTCCAGGTGAGGATAGTTAGATTGTGTCCAGGTGAGGATGGTTAGACTGTGTCCAGGTGAGGATGGTTAGACTGTGTCCAGGTGAGGATAGTTAGACTGTGTCCAGGTGAGGATGGTTAGACTGTGTCCAGGTGAGGATAGTTAGACTGTGTCCAGGTGAGTGATGGTTATACTGTGTCCAGGTGAGGATGGTTATACTGTGTCCAGGTGAGGATGGTTATACTGTGTCCAGGTGAGGATGGTTAGGTGAGGATGTGTCCAGGTGAGGATGGTTAGACTGTGTCCAGGTGAGGATGGTTATACTGTGTCCAGGTGAGGATGTGTCCAGGTGAGGATGGTTAGACTGTGTCCAGGTGAGGATGGTTATACTGTGTCCAGGTGAGGATGTGTCCAGGTGAGGATGGTTAGACTGTGTCCAGGTGAGGATGGTTATACTGTGTCCAGGTGAGGATAGTTAGATTGTGTCCAGGTGAGGATGGTTAGACTGTGTCCAGGTGAGGATGGTTAGACTGTGTCCAGGTGAGGATAGTTAGACTGTGTCCAGGTGGGATGGTTAGACTGTGTCCAGGTGAGGATGGTTAGACTGTGTCCAGGTGAGGATGTGTCCAGGTGAGAATGGTTATACTGTGTCCAGGTGAGGATGGTTATACTGTGTCCAGGTGAGGATGGTTATACTGTGTCCAGGTGAGGATAGTTAGATTGTGTCCAGGTGAGGATGTGTCCAGGTGAGGATAGTTAGACTGTGTCCAGGTGAGGATGGTTATACTGTGTCCAGGTGAGATGGTTATACTGTGTCCAGGTGAGAATGGTTATACTGTGTCCAGGTGAGGATGGTTATACTGTGTCCAGGTGAGAATGTGTCCAGGTGAGGATGGTTATACTGTGTCCAGGTGAGGATGGTTATACTGTGTCCAGGTGAGGATGGTTATACTGTGTCCAGGTGAGGATGGTTAGACTGTGTCCAGGTGAGGATGGTTATACTGTGTCCAGGTGAGGATGGTTAGACTGTGTCCAGGTGAGGATGGTTATACTGTGTCCAGGTGAGGATACTGTGTCCAGGTGAGGATGGTTATACTGTGTCCAGGTGAGGATGGACTGTGTCCAGGTGAGGATGGTTAGACTGTGTCCAGGTGAGGATGGTTATACTGTGTCCAGGTGAGGATGGTTATACTCTGTCCAGGTGAGGATGGCTATACTGTGTCCAGGTGAGGATGGTTATACTGTGTCCAGGTGAGAATGATTATACTGTGTCCAGGTGAGGATGGTTATACTGTGTCCAGGTGAGGATGGCTATACTGTGTCCAGGTGAGGATGGTTATACTGTGTCCAGGTGAGGATGGTTATACTGTGTCCAGGTGAGGATGTGTCCAGGTGAGGATGGTTAGACTGTGTCCAGGTGAGGATGGTTAGACTGTGTCCAGGTGAGGATGGTTAGACTGTGTCCAGGTGAGGATGGTTATACTGTGTCCAGGTGAGGATGGCTATACTGTTTCCAGGTGAGGATGGTTATACTGTGTCCAGGTGAGGATGGTTAGACTGTGTCCAGGTGAGGATGGTTAGACTGTGTCCAAGTGAGGATGTGTCCAGGTGAGGATGGGACTGTGTCCAGGTGAGGATGTGTCCAGGTGAGGATGGTTAGACTGTGTCCAGGTGAGGGTGTGTCCAGGTGAGGATGGTTAGACTGTGTCCAGGTGAGGATGTGTCCAGGTGAGGATGGTTATACTGTGTCCAGGTGAGGATGGTTATACTGTGTCCAGGTGAGGATGGTTATACTGTGTCCAGGTGAGGATGGTTATACTGTGTCCAGGTGAGAATGGTTATACTGTGTCCAGGTGAGAATGGTTATACTGTGTCCAGGTGAGGATGGTTATACTGTGTCCAGGTGAGAATGTGTCCAGGTGAGGATGGTTATACTGTGTCCAGGTGAGGATGGTTATACTGTGTCCAGGTGAGGATGGTTATACTGTGTCCAGGTGAGGATGGTTAGACTGTGTCCAGGTGAGGATGGTTATACTGTGTCCAGGTGAGGATGGCTATACTGTGTCCAGGTGAGGATGGCTATACTGTGTCCAGCTGAGGATGGTTATACTGTGTCCAGGTGAGGATGGTTATACTGTGTCCAGGTGAGGATGGTTAGACTGTGTCCAGGTGAGGATGGTTATACTGTGTCCAGGTGAGGATGGTTATACTGTGTCCAGGTGAGGATGGTTATACTGTGTCCAGGTGAGGATGGTTATACTGTGTCCAGGTGAGAATGGTTATACTGTGTCCAGGTGAGGATGGTTATACTGTGTCCAGGTGAGGATGGCTATACTGTGTCCAGGTGAGGATGGTTATACTGTGTCCAGGTGAGGATGGTTATACTGTGTCCAGGTGAGGATGTGTCCAGGTGAGGATGGTTATACTGTGTCCAGGTGAGGATGGTTAGACTGTGTCCAGGTGAGGATGGTTAGACTGTGTCCAGGTGAGGATGGGACTGTGTCCAGGTGAGGATGGCTATACTGTTTCCAGGTGAGGATGGTTATACTGTGTCAGGTGAGGATGGTTAGACTGTGTCCAGGTGAGGATGGTTAGACTGTGTCCAAGTGAGGATGTGTCCAGGTGAGGATGGTTAGACTGTGTCCAGGTGAGGAGTCCAGGTGAGGATGGTTAGACTGTGTCCAGGTGAGGGTGTGTCCAGGTGAGGATGGTTAGACTGTGTCCAGGTGAGGATGGTCCAGGTGAGGATGGTTATACTGTGTCCAGGTGAGGATGGTTATACTGTGTCCAGGTGAGGATGGTTATACTGTGTCCAGGTGAGGATGGTTATACTGTGTCCAGGTGAGGATGGTTATACTGTGTCCAGGTGAGGATGGTTATACTGTGTCCTGGTGAGGATGTGTCCAGGTGAGGATGGTTAGACTGTGTCCAGTGAGGATGTGTCCAGGTGAGGATGGTTTAAGTGAGGATGTGTCCAGGTGAGGATGGTTAGACTGTGTCCAGGTGAGGATGGTTATACTGTGTCCAGGTGAGGATGTGTCCAGGTGAGGATGGTTATACTGTGTCCAGGTGAGGATGTGTCCAGGTGAGGATGGTTATACTGTGTCCAGGTGAGGATGTGTCCAGGTGAGGATGGTTAGACTGTGTCCAGGTGAGGATGGCTATACTGTTTCCAGGTGAGGATGGTTATACTGTGTCCAGGTGAGGATGGTTAGACTGTGTCCAGGTGAGGATGGTTAGACTGTGTCCAGGTGAGGATGGCTATACTGTTTCCAGGTGAGGATGGTTATACTGTGTCAGGTGAGGATGGTTAGACTGTGTCCAGGTGAGGATAGTTAGACTGTGTCCAGGTGAGGATGGTTAGACTGTGTCCAGGTGAGGATGGTTAGACTGTGTCCAGGTGAGGATGGTTATACTGTGTCCAGGTGAGGATGGTTATACTGTGTCCAGGTGAGAATGGCTATACTGTCTGACTGATTGATTGACTGACTGGTTGTTAACTGATTATCTGACTGACTGCCTGTCTGTAAACTGATTAATCAACTGACTGACCAACTCTCTGTCTGTCTATCAGTATGTAAGCTGACTGGTTGACTGACTGATTGTCTGACTGGCTGGCTGGCTGACTGGCTGGCTGACTGGCTGACTGGTTTATCTCTACAGGGCCATGAAAGAGCAGGAGTTGGATACTCCCTCCATAGAGAAGCGTTTTGCCTACACCTTCCTGCAGCAGCTCATCACTTACGTAGACGAGGCCCACGAACACATGCTGGAGTCTGGTGAGGATAACACTTCACATTGGTTACGTCCCCAACGGCACCCTATTGCCATAGAGCTCTGGTCAACAGTAGTGCACTACATAGGGTATAGGATGCCATAGTGCTCTGGTCAACAGTAGTGCACTATATAGGGTATAGGATGCCATAGAGCTCTGGTCAACAGTAGTGCACTACATAGGGAATAGGATGCCATAGGGCTCTGGTCAACAGTAGTGCACTATATAGGGTATAGGATGCCATAGAGCTCTGGTCAACAGTAGTGCACTACATAGGGAATAGGATGCCATAGGGCTCTGGTCAACAGTAGTGCACTACATAGGGAATAGGATGCCATAGGGCTCTGGTCAACAGTAGTGCACTACATAGGGTATAGGATGCCATAGAGCTCTGGTCAACAGTAGTGCACTATATAGGGTATAGGATGCCATAGAGCTCTGGTCAACAGTAGTGCACTACATAGGGAATAGGATGCCATAGAGCTCTGGTCAACAGTAGTGCACTACATAGGGTATAGGATGCCATAGAGCTCTGGTCAACAGTAGTGCACTATATAGGGTATAGGGTTGGAGTTTAAAGTCATGCACTACATAGGGAATAGGCCTGTAGTATAAAGTAGTGCACTATATAGGGAATAGGGCTGTAGTATAAAATAGCGCACTATATAGGGAATAGGGCTGTAGCATAAAGTAGTGCACTACATACGGAGTAGGGTGCCATTGGGGATTAAGCCACTGTCTGCTACTTAAATGACTATTACTTCAATTTAAACATTAACAAACCTAATGTCTATTATTCCACTAAATCCTGTTGTCCCTGTTCTGATGTCCCCCTCCCCTCTATAAGATGTTGGGACACCACCTAATGTCTATTATTCCACTAAATTGTTGACTCTGTTCCTGTTGTCCCTGTTCTGATGTCCCCCTCCCCTCTATAAGATGTTGGGACACCACCTAATGTCTATTATTCCACTAAATTGTTGACTCTGTTCCTGTTGTCCCTGTTCTGATGTCCCCCTCCCCTCTATAAGATGTTGGGACACCACCTAATGTCTATTATTCCACTAAATTGTTGACTCTGTTCCTGTTGTCCCTGTTCTGATGTCCCCCTCCCCTCTATAAGATGTTGGGACACCACCTAATGTCTATTATTCCACTAAATTGTTGACTCTGTTCCTGTTGTCCCTGTTCTGATGTCCCCCTCCCCTCTATAAGATGTTGGGACACCACCTAATGTCTATTATTCCACTAAATTGTTGACTCTGTTCCTGTTGTCCCTGTTCTGATGTCCCCCTCCCCTCTATAAGATGTTGGGACACCACCTAATGTCTATTATTCCACTAAATTGTTGACTCTGTTCCTGTTGTCCCTGTTCTGATGTCCCCCTCCCCTCTATAAGATGTTGGGACACCACCTAATGTCTATTATTCCACTAAATTGTTGACTCTGTTCCTGTTGTCCCTGTTCTGATGTCCCCCTCCCCTCTATAAGATGTTGGGACACCACCTAATGTCTATTATTCCACTAAATTGTTGACTCTGTTCCTGTTGTCCCTGTTCTGATGTCCCCCTCCCCTCTATAAGATGTTGGGACACCACCTAATGTCTATTATTCCACTAAATCCTGTTGTCCCTGTTCTGATGTCCCCCTCCCCTCTATAAGATGTTGGGACACCACCTAATGTCTATTATTCCACTAAATCGTTGACTCTGTTCTGATGTCCCTGTTCTGATGTCCCCCTCCCCTCTATAAGATGTTGGGACACCACCGGAAGGAGAGAGTGTTCCTCACGAGCAGCAGATGAAGTTTTTTGGAAAGGTGAGATTGACTCCGGCCTGCCACCATGTCCCACCACCTCAACAACCGAACACACAAACATCAACCTCAGAAGACCAAATAGCATTTACGTAATATACTGAGTTCCAACCGTAGTGGCTCAATTCAAATCAAAGTTTATTTGTCACGTGTGCCGAATACAACAGGTGGAGTAGACCTTACAGTGAAATGCTGAATACAACAGGTGTAGTAGACCTTACAGTGAAATGCTGAATACAACAGGTGTAGTAGACCTACAGTGAAATGCTGAATACAACAGGTGTAGTAGACCTTACAGTGAAATGCTGAATACAACAGGTGTAGTAGACCTTACAGTGAAATGCTGAATACAACAGGTGTAGTAGACCTCACAGTGAAATGCTGAATACAACAGGTGTAGTAGACCTCACAGTGAAATGCTGAATACAACAGGTGTAGTAGACCTTACAGTGAAATGCTGAATACAACAGGTGTAGTAGACCTTACAGTGAAATGCTGAATACAACAGGTGTAGTAGACCTTACAGTGAAATGCTGAATACAACAGGTGTAGTAGACCTCACAGTGAAATGCTGAATACAACAGGTAGTAGACCTCACAGTGAAATGCTGAATACAACAGGTGTAGTAGACCTTACAGTGAAATGCTGAATACAACAGGTGTAGTAGACCTTACAGTGAAATGCTGAATACAACAGGTGTAGTAGACCTTACAGTGAAATGCTGAATACAACAGGTGTAGTAGACCTTACAGTGAAATGCTGAATACAACAGGTGTAGTAGACCTACAGTGAAATGCTGAATACAACAGGTGTAGTAGACCTTACAGTGAAATGCTGAATACAACAGGTGTAGTAGACCTCACAGTGAAATGCTGAATACAACAGGGTAGTAGACCTCACAGTGAAATGCTGAATACAACAGTGTGTAGTAGACCTTACAGTGAAATGCTGAATACAACAGACTCACAGTGAAACGAATACAACAGGTGTAGACCTCACAGTGAAATGCTGAAAAAATGTAGTGAAATGGTGAACAATAGTGTAGATTAAGTGAAATGCTAAAACAACAGTAGAACAGTGAAAGAATACAACAGGCTATATACAGTGAAAGGCTATATACACAGGTGTATACCTTACAGTAAAGAGGAATATATACAGTAGACCTTACAGTGAAATATACACAACAGGTTAGTACACCTTAGAGTGAAATGCTATATACAGTAGTAGTAGGCAGTGAAATACAGTAGAGAGGTAGTATATACAGTGAAATGGAATACAGTAGAGGTGTATAGATACAGTGAAATGCTATATACAGTAGTAGACTATATACAGTGAAAGGCTACAGTAGAGATACAACAGGTGTAGTAGACCTTACAGTGAGAGGCTATATACAGGTGTAGAGCTTACAGTGAAATGCTGAATACAACAGGTGTATATACAGTGAAAGGCTATATACAGTAGTAGACCTTACAGTGAAAGGCGAATATACAGGTGTAGTAAACCTTACAGTGAAATGCTGAATACAACAGGCTAGTATACAGTGAAAGGCTATATACAGGTGTAGTAGACCTCACAGTGAAATGCCGAATACAACAGGCTAGTAGATACAGTGAAATGCTGAATATACAGTAGTAGACTATATACAGTGAAATGCTATATACAGGTGTAGTAGCTCACAGTGAAATGCTGAATAGAGGCTATATACAGTGAAATGCTTACTTACAGACTCTAACCAACAGTGCAAAAAAAATGTATTAGGTGAACAATAGGTAATTAAAGAAATAAAACAACAGTAAAAAGACAGGCTATATACAGTAGAGGCTATATACAGCTATATACAGTAGAGAGGTTATATACAGTAGAGAGGCTATATACAGTAGAGAGGTTATATACAGTAGAGAGGTTATATACAGTAGAGAGGCTATATACAGTAGAGAGGCTATATACAGTAGAGAGGTTATATACAGTAGAGAGGCTATATACAGTAGAGAGGCTATATACAGTAGAGGCTATATACAGTAGAGAGGCTATATACAGTAGAGAGGCGATATACAGTAGAGAGGTTATATACAGTAGAGGTTATATACAGTAGAGAGGCTATATACAGTAGAGAGGTTATATACAGTAGAGGCTATATACAGTAGAGGCTATATACAGTAGAGAGGCTATATACAGTAGAGAGGCTATATACAGTAGAGAGGCTATATACAGTAGAGGCTATATACAGTAGAGAGGCTATATACAGTAGAGAGGCTATATACAGTAGAGAGGCTATATACAGTAGAGAGGCTATATACAGTAGAGAGGCTATATACAGTAGAGAGGCTATATACAGTAGAGGCTATATACAGTAGAGGCTATATACAGTAGAGAGGCTATATACAGTAGAGGCTATATACAGTAGAGGCAATATACAGTAGAGGCTATATACAGTAGAGGCTATATACAGTAGAGAGGCTATATACAGTAGAGGCTATATACAGTAGAGAGGCTATATACAGTAGAGGCTATATACAGTAGAGGCAATATACAGTAGAGGCTATATACAGTAGAGGCTATATACAGTAGAGAGGCTATATACAGTAGAGGCTATATACAGTAGAGGCTATATACAGTAGAGAGGCTATATACAGTAGAGAGGCTACATACAGTAGAGAGGTGATATACAGTAGAGAGGCTCTATACAGTAGAGGTTATATACAGTAGAGAGGCTATATACAGTAGAGGCAATATACAGTAGAGGCTATATACAGTAGAGGCTATATACAGTAGAGAGGCTATATACAGTAGAGAGGCTATATACAGTAGAGAGGCTATATACAGTAGAGAGGTGATATACAGTAGAGAGGCTCTATACAGTAGAGGTTATATACAGTAGAGAGGCTCTATACAGTAGAGAGGCTATATACAGTAGAGGCTATATACAGTCGAGGCTACATACAGTAGAGAGGCTACATACAGTAGAGAGGCTATATACATTAGAGGCTATATACAGTAGAGAGGCTATATACAGTAGAGAGGTTATATACAGTAGAGGCTATATACAGTAGAGAGGTTATATACAGTAGAGAGGCTATATACAGTAGAGAGGTTATATACAGTAGAGGCTATATACAGTAGAGAGGTTATATACAGTAGAGAGGCTATATACAGTAGAGAGGCTATATACAGTAGAGAGGCTATATACAGTAGAGAGGTTATATACATTAGAGGCTATATACAGTAGAGAGGTTATATACAGTAGAGAGGCTATATACAGTAGAGAGGCTATATACAGTAGAGAGGCTATATACAGTAGAGAGGCTATATACAGTAGAGAGGCTATATACAGTAGAGGCTATATACAGTAGAGAGGCTATATACAGTAGAGAGGCTATATACAGTAGAGAGGCTATATACAGTAGAGAGGCTATATACAGTAGAGAGGCTATATACAGTAGAGAGGCTATATACAGTAGAGAGGCTATATACAGTAGAGGCTATATACAGTAGAGAGGCTATATACAGTAGAGAGGCTATATACAGTAGAGAGGCTATATACAGTAGAGAGGCTATATACAGTAGAGAGGCTATATACAGTAGAGAGGCTATATACA
The DNA here is from genome assembly GCF_018296145.1 of Oncorhynchus tshawytscha. Lineage (NCBI taxonomy): Eukaryota > Metazoa > Chordata > Actinopteri > Salmoniformes > Salmonidae > Oncorhynchus > Oncorhynchus tshawytscha. The sequence goes on from NW_024609280.1 coordinate 103,359, forward strand.
GTAGAGAGGCTATATACAGTAGAGACTATATACAGTAGAGAGGCTATATACAGTAGTGAGGCTATATACAGTAGAGAGGCTATATACAGTAGAGAGGCTATATACAGTAGAGAGGCTATATACAGTAGAGAGGCTATATACAGTAAGAGGCTATATACAGTAGCTATATACAGGCTATATACAGTAGAGAGGCTATATACAGTAGAGAGGCTATATACAGTAGAGAGGCTATATACAGTAGAGAGGCTATATACAGTAGAGAGGCTATATACAGTAGAGAGGCTATATACAGTAGAGAGGTTATATACAGTAGAGAGGTTATATACAGTAGAGAGGTTATATACAGTAGAGAGGTTATATACAGTAGAGAGGTTATATACAGTAGAGAGGTTATATACAGTAGATAGGCTACATACAGACACTGGTAAGTCAGGCTGATTGAGGTAGTATGTACATGTAGATATGGTTAAAGTGACTATGCATATATAATGAACAGAGAGTAGCAGTAGCGTAAATGACACGTTGGGTTGTTTGGGCTCCGTACTCCAGCACTTTGGACTTGAAATGATACAATTACTATGAGGTTAAAGTGCAGCCTGTCAGCTTCAATTTCCATATCAGGTGAGAAAGTGACAGAGGCTTAAATATCATACCTCCCCAAAATGCCATATCCTCTGTTATTGTAATGTTGAGAGGTTAGCATGTCTTGGAGGTATGCTAACCTCCCCTGTTATTGTAATGGTGAGGGGTTAGCATGTCTTGGAGGTATGCTAGCCTCCCCTGTTATTGTAATGGTGAAAGTTTAGCATGTCTTGGGGGTATGCTAACCCCCCTTGTTATTGTAATGACGAGAGGTTAGCATGTCTTGGGGGTATGCTAACATCCCCTGTCATTGTAATAATGAGAGGTTAGCATGTCTTGGGGGTATGCTAACCTCCCCTGTCATTGTAATAATGAGAGGTTAGCATGTCTTGGAGGTGTGCTAACCTCCCCTGTTATTGTAATGATGAGAGATTAGCGTGTCTTGGAGGTATGCTATTTGTGCGTCTGTAACTTTCTCACTCATTATTATTCACGATTCATTCAGGATTATATGTAATCATGGTAACATTCAGATTAATGAAGTGTTTAGAAACATATTCTATTCTTCTTTACAATATATATATATATATATATATTTTTTTTTACTATTAATTTCTATTGGGCAACCAAATAATCTGAAACACAATCAAAACAAACAGCCAATACAGCCAACAATAGTGACAAGCAAAAGGGCCTTGTACAATAACACCCAGGCCAGGACAACACCCAGGCAACAACAAGGTCCAATCATGAGATGAGCTAGTGAGCAACACAGACTAGTTACCGGACAGGAGATGACCTTCGTCTCTCTGAGAAGCTAGAGTCTTTCACGTTCACCTGATGAACTATTTCTGACCCGTGAGACTAATGGGAACCCTGGGCTCCCTTAGGTGGTCCTGCCATTGGTCGACCAGTACTTCAAGAATCACCGCCTCTACTTCCTGTCCACGGCCATCCGACCAATCAGCAGCGGGGGCCACGCCTCCAATAAGGAGAAGGAGATGGTGACAAGGTGAGAGATTATACATAGATTCACATGTCCAATGCATTGCTTCAGTCTCTGTAGTACAATATTAATACATGGAATGTGATTGGTGCTGTGGGTTGTTTACCGTACCCTTTGAAGAGGTCGGGTTTCAGATGTTTTCAGAAGATGGGCAGGGGACTCTGTTGTCTTAGTTTTAGGGGGAAGCTAGTTCCCCCTTTGGGGGTGCCAGGAGCACAGTGTTGCCTTGAAACCCTGGACTGTAGCTCTAGTCCTGACACTGTTGTTTTGAAACCCTGGACTGTAGCTCTAGTCCTGACACAGTGTTGTTTTGAAACCCTGGACTGTAGCTCTAGTCCTGACACAGTGTTGTTTTGAAACCCTGGACTGTAGCTCTAGTCCTGACACAGTGTTGTTTTGAAACCCTGGACTGTAGCTCTAGTCCTGACACAGTGTTCTTTTGAAACCCTGGACTGTAGCTCTAGTCCTGACACTGTTGTTTTGAAACCCTGGACTGTAGCTCTAGTCCTGACACAGTGTTGTTTTGAAACCCTAGACTGTAGCTCTAGTCCTGACACTGTTGTTTTGAAACCCTGGACTGTAGCTCTAGTCCTGACACAGTGTTGTTTTGAAACCCTGGACTGTAGCTCTAGTCCTGACACAGTGTTGTTTTGAAACCCTGGACTGTAGCTCTAGTCCTGACACTGTTGTTTTGAAACCCTGGACTGTAGCTCTAGTCCTGACACAGTGTTGTTTTGAAACCCTGGACTGTAGCTCTAGTCCTGACGCAGTGTTACTTTGAAACCCTGGACTGTAGCTCTAGTCCTGACACTGTTGTTTTGAAACCCTGGACTGTAGCTCTGTAGATGTGTAAATCTGAGTGATTCAGACATCACTCGCTGTTGACTATTCTTCTTCATCTTGAAGTTGCGTCACTTGATTATCTTGTCAAGTTTCCTCTCTTTCCTCTTACGTTTTCTTCATCTTCTCTTCAGTCTGTTCTGCAAACTGGGACTTCTTGTCAGACATAGGATATCATTGTTTGGTAAGAAGGCTGTGAAAAGTGTGCTTCTAAGGATAGTGTGGACATTTGGGATGTTTCCCAAATGACTCCCTATTCCCTATGTAGTGCACTACTTTTGACCAAATCCCTATGCACTATAAAGGGTGCCATTTGGTTCCAGCTCCTACCCCTGGTCCCAGCTCCTAACCCTGGTCCCAGCTCCTAACCCTGGTCCCAGCTCCTACCCCTGGTCCCAGAGCCTACCCCTGGCCCCAGCTCCTACCCCTGGCCCCAGCTCCTACCCCTGGCCCCAGCTCCTACCCCTGGTCCCAGCTCCTAACCCTGGTCCCAGCTCCTACCCCTGGTCCCAGCTCCAGCTCTTGGTCCCAGCTCCTACCCCAGGTCCCAGCTCCTACCCCTGGACCCAGCTCCTACCCCTGGTCCCAGCTCCTACCCCTGGACCCCAGCTCCTACCCCTGGTCCCCAGCTCCTACCCCTGATCCCCCCAGCGCCTACCCCTTGGGCCCAGCTCCTACCCCTTGGGCCCAGCTCCTACCCCTTGGTCCCAGCTCCAGCTCTTGGTCCCAGCTCCAGCTCTTGGGCCCAGCTCCTACCCCTGGCCCCAGATCCTACCCCTGGCCCCAGCTCCTACCCCTGACTTCCAGCTCCTACCCCTGACTTCCAACTCCTACCCCTGGTTTCAGCTCCTACCCCTGGTTCCAGCTCCTTTCCTTGGCCCCAGCTCCTACCCCTGGTCCCAGGTCTTGGCCCCAGCTCCTAACCCTGGTTCCAGCTCCTACCCCTGACCCAGCTCCTACCCCTGGCCCAAGCTTCTACCCATGGCCCCAGCTCCTACCCCTGATTTGAAATCTTACCTCTGGTGCCAGCTCCTACCCCTGGTCCCAGCTCCAGCTCTTGGTCCCAGCTCCTACCCCTGATCCCCAGCTCCAGCCCCTGGTGCCAGCTCCTACCCCTGGTCCCATTTCCTACCCCTGGTCCCAGCTCCAGCTCTTGGTCCCAGCTCCAGCTCTTGGTCCCAGCTCCTACCCCTGGCCCCAGCTCCTACCCCTGACTTCCAGCTCCTACCCCTGGTTTCAGCTCCTACCACTGGCCCCAGCTCCTACCCCTGGTTCCAGATCCTTTCCTTGGCCCCAGCTCCTACCCCTGGTCCCAGGTCTTGGCCCCAGCTCCTAACCCTGGTCCCAGCTCCTACCCCTGACCCAGCTCCTACCCCTGGCCCAAGCTTCTACCCATGGCCCCAGCTCCTACCCCTGATTTGAAATCTTACCTCTGGTGCCAGCTCCTACCCCTGGTCCCAGCTCCAGCTCTTGGTCCCAGCTCCTACCCCTGATCCCCAGCTCCAGCCCCTGGTGCCAGCTCCTACCCCTGGTCCCATTTCCTACCCCTGGTCCCAGCTCCAGCTCTTGGTCCCAGCTCCAGCTCTTGGTCCCAGCTCCTACCCCTGATCCCCAGCTCCAGCCCCTGGTGCTTGCCAGCTCCTACCCCTGGTCCCAGCTCCTACCCCTGGTCCCAGCTCCAGCTCTTGGTCCCAGCTCCAGCTCTTGATTCCAGATCCTACCCCTGACCCCCAGATCCTATCCCTGACCCCCAGCTCCTACCCCTGGTCCCAGCTCCTACCCTTGGTCCCAGCACCTACCCCTGGTCCCAGCTCCTACCCCTGGCCCAGCTCCTACCCCTGGTCCCAGCTCCTAACCCTGATCCCAGCTCCAGCTCTTGGTCCCATCTCCTACCCAAGGTCCCATCTCCTACCCCAGGTCTCAGCTCCTACCCCTGGTCCCAGCTCCTACCCCTGATCCCAGCTCCTACCCCTGACCCCCAGCTCCTACCCCTGACCCCCAGTGCCTACCCCTGGTCCCAGCTCCTACCCCTGGGCCCAGCTCCTACCCCTTGGTCCCAGCTCCAGCTCTTGGTCCCAGCTCCTACCCCTGGCCCCAGCTCCTACCCCTGGTCCCAGCTCCTACCCCTGGTCCCAGCTCCTACCCCTGGTCCCAGCTCCTACCCCTGGTCCCAGCTCCTACCCCTGGTCCCAGCTCCTACCCCTGGTCCAGCTCCTACCCCTGGTGCCAGCTCCTACCCTGGTTCCAGCTCCAGCTCTTGGGCCCAGCTCCTACCCCTGGCCCCAGATCCTATCCCTGGCCCCAGCTCCTACCCCTGGCCCCAGCTCCTACCCCTGGTCCCAGCTCCTACCTCTGGTCCCAGCTCCTACCCTGGTCCCAGCTCCTTCCCCTGGTCCCAGCTCCTTCCCCTGACCCCCAGCTCCTACCCCTGGTCCCAGCTCCTACCCCTGGTCCCAGCTCCTACCCCTGTTTCCAGCTCCTACCCCTGGTGCCCTCCTACCGCTGGTTCCAGCTCCTCCTGGCCCAGCTCCTACCCCTGGCCCCAGCTCCTACCCCTGCCCCCTACCCCTGTTTCCAGCTCCTACCCCTGTCCCCAGCTCATACCCCTGGTCCCAGCTCCTTCCCCTGACCCCCAGCTCCTACCCCTGGTTCCAGCTCCTACCCCTGCCCCCTACCCCTGTTTCCAGCTCCTACCCCTGTCCCCAGCTCCTCCCTATAGGCACTTAAAATACTGCAGATGCCTGTGAAGCATGCAACGTTTTCTAAGCCGATTAGACAGAATGCTCTGGCTATGCATGGGAGTAAAGTGTAGTTCCTGTGCTGTTTGTCATATTTGAAAGCCCCAATCCATTTAATAACACGCTGAGTAAAGCTGTTATCACCTATTTCAGTGATTTATTTCCTCTTTAAAGGCTCACTCATAGACATTCATTTGGTCAAATAAACTAAACAATTCAAACTAACCTGGTGTTAGAAAACTTTTCTGAATTGGTAAACACATCAACACTTCCCCCCTTGCTATGTCATTACCTTTTCAAACCGCTTCTCGAGGACCCCCCCCAAACGTTTCACTTTGTAAATACATGGAACTGTTGGGGGGGTTTCCCGGTTTGAAAAGCCCTGCCTTAGGTTTAGGAAACTGGTGTTTTATATTGGAAGTGTGTGATCTGTCCATCTAAACCTACATGAGTGTGGTCTTCAGGAGTATCAGTACACTGGACTCTGTGGTTCTGTCTCAGCTCTACACTGGACCCTGTGGTTCTGTATCCATGCATGTCTCAGCTCTACACTGGACTCTGTGGTTCTGTATCCATGCATGTCTCAGCTCTACACTGGACCCTGTGGTTCTGTATCCATGCATGTCTCAGCTCTACACTGGACTCTGTGGTTCTGTATCCATGCATGTCTCAGCTCGTCTATATGCTGTGGTTCCGTATCCATGCTTGTCTCAGCTCGTCTATATGCTGTGGTTCCGTATCCATGCTTGTCTCAGCTCGTCTATATGCTGTGGTTCCGTATCCATGCTTGTCTCAGCTCGTCTATATGCTGTGGTTCCGTATCCATGCTTGTCTCAGCTCGTCTATATGCTGTGGTTCCGTATCCATGCTTGTCTCAGCTCGTCTATATGCTGTGGTTCCGTATCCATGCTTGTCTCAGCTCGTCTATATGCTGTGGTTCTACAGGACTACTCACGCTGTAACACTGCCTCATGTCTCCACACAGGAAGCCATGCTACCTCCATAGTCAACTGTCTTCACATACTGGGCCAGACACTGGACGCCAGGTGAGTGACCACATGAACCCTATTCATATGGAAGTCATATTGAGTGTGTTTGGAGCCCCATTAGCTGATGTCATGATGTGTTAAACGTTGTTTTTCTCAACATGTTATTTTCACCATTACCCTCTGGGTTTAGAATCCAGCCATCTCTCAACATGGTGTTTCACCATTACCCTCTGGGTTTAGAATCCAGCCATCTCTCAACATGTTGTTCTCACCATTACCCTCTGGATTTAGAATCCAGCCATCTCTCAACATGTTGTTTCACCATTACCCTCTGGGTTTAGAATCCAGCCATCTCTCAACATGTTGTTTCACCATTACCCTCTGGATTTAGAATCCAGCCATCTCTCAACATGTTGTTTCACCATTACCCTCTGGGTTTAGAATCCAGCCATCTCTCAACATGTTGTTGCACCATTACCCTCTGGGTTTAGAATCCAGACATCTCTCAACATGGTGTTTCACCATTACCCACCAGATTTAGAATCCAGCCATCTCTTAACATGTTGTTTCACCATTACCCTCTGGATTTAGAATCCAGCCATCTCTCAACATGTTGTTTTCACCATTACCCTCTGGATTTAGAATCCAGCCATCTCTCAACATGTTGTTCTCACCATTACCCACTGGATTTAGAATCCAGCCATCTCTCAACATGTTGTTGCACCATTACCCACCAGATTTAGAATCCAGCCATCTCTTAACATGTTGTTTCACCATTACCCTCTGGATTTAGAATCCAGCCATCTCTTAACATGTTGTTTCAACATTACCCTCTGGATTTAGAATCCAGCCATCTCTCAACATGTTGTTGCACCATTACCCACCAGATTTAGAATCCAGCCATCTCTTAACATGTTGTTTCACCATTACCCTCTGGATTTAGAATCCAGCCATCTCTCAACATGTTGTTGCACCATTACCCTCTGGGTTTAGAATCCAGCCATCTCTCAACATGTTGTTGCACCATTACCCACCAGATTTAGAATCCAGCCATCTCTCAACATGTTGTTGCACCATTACCCTCTGGGTTTAGAATCCAGCCATCTCTTAACATGTTGTTTCACCATTACCCTCTGGGTTTAGAATCCAGCCATCTCTCAACATGTTGTTTCACCATTACCCTCTGGGTTTAGAATCCAGCCATCTCTCAACATGTTTTGCACCATTACCCTCTGGGTTTAGAATCCAGCCATCTCTCAACATGTTGTTTCACCATTACCCTCTGGATTTAGAATCCAGCCATCTCTCAACATGTTGTTCGCACCATTACCCTCTGGGTTTAGAATCCAGCCATCTCTCAACATGTTGTTTCACCATTACCCTCTGGGTTTAGAATCCAGACATCTCTCAACATGGTGTTTCACCATTACCCACCAGATTTAGAATCCAGCCATCTCTTAACATGTTGTTTCAACATTACCCTCTGGATTTAGAATCCAGCCATCTCTCAACATGTTGTTGCACCATTACCCACCAGATTTAGAATCCAGCCATCTCTTAACATGTTGTTTCACCATTACCCTCTGGATTTAGAATCCAGCCATCTCTCAACATGTTGTTGCACCATTACCCTCTGGGTTTAGAATCCAGCCATCTCTCAACATGTTGTTGCACCATTACCCACTGGATTTAGAATCCAGCCATCTCTCAACATGTTGTTTCACCATTACCCTCTGGGTTTAGAATCCAGCCATCTCTCAACATGTTGTTTCACCATTACCATCTGGGTTTAGAATCCAGCCATCTCTCAACATGTTGTTTCACCATTACCCTCTGGATTTAGAATCCAGCCATCTCTCAACATGTAGTTTCACCATTACCCTCTGGATTTAGAATCCAGCCATCTCTCAACATGTTGTTTCACCATTACCCTCTGGATTTAGAATCCAGCCATCTCTCAACATGTTTTTCACCATTACCCACTGGATTTAGAATCCAGCCTTCTCTCAACATGTTTTTCACCATTACCCTCTGGGTTTAGAATCCAGCCATCTCTCAACATGTTGTTTCACCATTACCCACTGGATTTAGAATCCAGCCATCTCTCAACATGTTTTTCACCATTACCCTCTGGATTTAGAATCCAGCCATCTCTCAACATGTTGTTTCACCATTACCCTCTGGGTTTAGAATCCAGCCATCTCTCAACATGTTGTTTCACCATTACCCTCTGGGTTTAGAATCCAGCCATCTCTCAACATGTTGTTTCACCATTACCCTCTGGATTTAGAATCCAGCCATCTCTCAACATGTTGTTTCACCATTACCCTCTGGGTTTAGAATCCAGCCATCTCTCAACATGTAGTTTCACCATTACCCACTGGATTTAGAATCCAGCCATCTCTCAACATGTTGGTTCACCATTACCCTCTGGATTTAGAATCCAGCCATCTCTTCACATGTTGTTTCAACATTACCCTCTGGATTTAGAATCCAGACATCTCTTAACATGTAGTTTCACCATTACCCACTGGATTTAGAATCCAGCCATCTCTCAACATGTTTTTCACCATTACCCTCTGGATTTAGAATCCAGCCATCTCTCAACATGTTGTTTCACCATTACCCTCTGGGTTTAGAATCCAGCCATCTCTCAACATGTTGTTTCACCATTACCCTCTGGGTTTAGAATCCAGCCATCTCTCAACATGTTGTTTCACCATTACCCTCTGGATTTAGAATCCAGCCATCTCTTAACATGTAGTTTCACCATTACCCACTGGATTTAGAATCCAGCCATCTCTCAACATGTTGTTTCACCATTACCCTCTGGATTTAGAATCCAGCCATCTCTCAACATGCTGTTTCACCATTACCCTCTGGATTTAGAATCCAGCCATCTCTTCACATGTTGTTTTCACCATTACCCTCTGGGTTTAGAATCCAGCCATCTCTCAACATGTTGTTTCACCATTACCCACTGGATTTAGAATCCAGCCATCTCTCAACATGTTGTTTCACCATTACCCTCTGGATTTAGAATCCAGCCTTCTCTCAACATGTTGTTCTCACCATTACCCACTGGATTTAGAATCCAGCCATCTCTCAACATGTTGTTCTCACCATTACCCTCTGGATTTAGAATCCAGCCATCTCTTAACATGTTGTCTGCATCCCCACAACCTGTGCATTTGAGAAAGCTTGGTGTGATTGTGAGTTAATGGTTGCTTTGGTATCTCCATTCATAATAATCTGTGCCATTAAGCAGACGATTTTATCCTGAACCACCGCGTGTGTGTGTGTGTGTGTGTGTGTGTGTGTGTGTGTGTGTGTGTGTGTGTGTGTGTGCACATTTTAAGTATGGGTGACCCCGGGTTTCGAACCCACAATCCTGGCGGTACCAGCGCCGTTCTCTACCAACTGATCGTAATATAATCCGTGTCTGTTCTCTAGGACGGTGATGAAGACGGGTCTGGAGACGGTGAAGGCGGCGTTGAGGGCGTTCTTCGACAACGCAGCAGAGGACTTGGAGAAGACTTTAGAGAACCTGAAACAGGGCCAGTTCACTCACAGTCACTCCCAGCCCAAAGGAGTCACCCAGATCATTAACTACACCAGCGTAGCCCTGCTCCCTGTCCTCTCCTCCCTGTTCGAACACATCGGGCAGAACCTCTTTGGGGAAGACCTCATATGTATGCATACCAGTAGATACCAATTCACATTTGGATCATTTGTTTTTTTGCTGAACAAAACCTGATATAGAGGCAATTCCACCAAAGCCTGATGAGAGCTTGTAGCACCACCTATTGGCCAATTATGAAACTGCACTTACCTGTAGCTCAAACATGAGACAAGCCCTCATTAGGCATTGTTAATTAAAAAGGCCATCCCTGTATCTCACAAGACCAATCCTCTTTAATCATTGTTAATTAAATAGGCCATTCCTGTATCTCACACAAGACAAGGCCTCATTAGGCATTGTTAATTAAAAAGGCCATCCCTGTATCTCACACGAGACCAGCCCTCATTAGGTCTGTACTGTAGGTCCTCTGTGTAAGGACACCGTCCTGTAAAGGTCATACTGTAGGTCCTCTGTGTAAGGAGACTTCCCTTGTTGTCTTCACAGTGGATGATGTCCAGGTGGCCTGTTATAGGATCCTCAACAGCCTGTATAGTCTTGGTACCAACAACAGCATCTACGTAGAGAGGTAACGTCAAAATGAAATGCAATGTGAACACGATGATTCATTAAGAGGAAGTCAATCACACAGTCACACAGTCAAGTTCACCATTCTGCGATTCTCACTGTTGAACATCGTAACAGTGTTCAACACAACGCTCTTTTCGTCATCATTCGATCTGATCCGTTATCATTTGATCTGATCCGTTATTATTCGATCTGATCCGTTATCATTCGATCTGATCCGTTATTATTCGATCTGATCCGTTATCATCCGATCTGATCCGTTATCATTTGATCTGATCCGTTATTATTCTATCTGATCCGTTATCATCCGATCTGATCCGTTATCATTTGATCTGATCCGTTATTATTCGATCTGATCCGTCCGATCTGATCCGTTATCATTTGATCTGATCCGTTATTATTATCTTCGATCTGATCCGTTATCATTCGATCTGATCCGTTATCGATTCGTTATCATCGATCTGATCCGTTATCATTTGATCTGATCCGTCATCATTCTGTCTGATCCGTTATCATTTTGATCCGTCATCATTCTGTCCGTTATCATTTGATCTGATCCGTTATCATTTTATCTGATCCGTTATCATTCGATCTGATCCGTTATCTGATCTGATCCGTTATCATTGATCTGATCCGTTATCATTCGATCTGATCTGTTATCATTCGATCTGATCCGTTATCATTCGATCTGATCCGTTATCATTTGATCTGATCCGTTATCATTCGATCTGATCCGTTATCATTCGATCTGATCCGTTATCATTCTGATCTGATCCGTTATCATTTCTGATCTGATCCGTTATCATTTTTTCTGTCATCTGATCTGATCCGTTATCATTCATCTAATCGTTATCATCTAATCCGTTATCATTCTCGTTATCTGATCCGTTATCATTCTGTCATCCGTCATCATTCTGTCTGATCCGTTATCATTCGATCTGATCCGTTATCATTCGATCTGATCCGTTATCATTCGATCTGATCCGTCATCATTCTGTCTGATCCGTTATCATTTGATCTGATCCGTTATCATTCGATCTGATCCGTTATCATTCGATCTGATCAGTCAAAGGCAATTTTTTTTCTAAAGTCATCTGGTATCATTTCATTTCAACCCAATAAGCAAAAATATAAAACCGTACCAATCTTCATGTTAAACTACTTTTACAAATGTCAAAATGAATTCAATGTGAATATGATGATTAAGAGGAAGATAGGGTGTCTTGGAACTGATCAGCTACCCAGCTGGTTGAAATGGATTAAAAATATATCATCCAACCAGTTACGCCATTCATGTCCATTACAGAAATATAATTATGGGTTCAAGCAGAGAAGCTGGGTGAGACCCTATTGTATTTAATTATGGGGTTTGAGCAGAGAAGCTGGGTGAGACCCTATTGTATTTAATTATGGGGTTGGAGCAGAGAAGCTGGGTGAAACCCTATTGTCTTTAATTATGGGGTTGGAGCAGAGAAGCTGGGTGAGACCCTATTGTATTTAATTATGGGGTTCAAGCAGTATTTAATTAGAAGCTGGGTGAGACCCTATTGTATTTAATTAGGGGTTGGAGGGGTTCGAGGAGCAGAGAAGCTGGGTGAGACCCTATTGTATTTAATTAGGGGTTGGAGCAGAGAAGCTGGGTGAAACCCTATTGTCTTTAATTATGGGGTCCGAGCAGAGAAGCTGGGTGAGACCCTATTGTATTTAATTAGGGGCCATGGAGCCAAACAGCTATGGAGCCAAACGGCCATGGAGCCAAACGGCCATGGAGCCAAACGGCCATGGAGCCAAACGGCCATGGAGCCAAACGGCCATGGAGCCAAACAGCCTAACGGCCATGGAGCCAAACAGCCTAACGGCCATGGAGCCAAAGGCCATGGAGCCAAACAGCCTAACGGCCATGGAGCCAAATGGCCATGGAGCCAAACAGCCTAACGGCCATGGGAGCCAAACAGCCAAGGTAGCCAAACAGCCTAACGGCCATGGAGCCAAACAGCCTATACGGCCATGGAGCCAAAAGGCCATGGAGCCAAAAGGCCATGGAGCCAAACAGCCATGGAGAGGCCATGGAGCCAAAAGGCCATGGAGCCAAAAAGCCAAACGGGCCATGGAGCCAAACGGCCATGGAGCCAAACGGCATGGAGCCAAAGCCAAACGGCCATGGAGCCAAACAGCCATGGAGCCAAACATCCAAACAGCCATGGAGCCAAACAGTCTAATAGTTAGTCTTTCTAACTATTTCTATTTACATCCTCAATTTCTGCAAGATGCCAAAACGTTGGACATAACAGGACAGGCCAGTGGATTCCCTCTGAGGGGAGTTTTCTCTAAACCAATGCTTATGACACATCCAGAACCAGCCATAGATCCTGCTGGATAATCTGTTGAATATGGTGTAGTAACAAAAACCTCCGTAACAACCGACATCATGAAGTAGCTGGATAAGGTTAGCGCGCTAGCTACACTGACAGCTGTCAGTGAACAACAAAATGTTAATGTTTATCAACGCCACGTGGAAATTCCCACACCCAATTGGTGAATATACAGTACCAGTCAGAAGTTTGGGCACACCTACTGATTCCAGGGTTTTTCTTCATATTTACTCTTTACTGGTTGAAAGAGTGTGCAAATCTGTCATCGAAGCAAAGGGTTGCTGCTTTAAAGAATCTAAAATATATTTGATTTGTTTAAATGAGGATCCGCCCCCTTTTTTTTCCAATTTTCTCCTAAAATGACCCAAATCTAACTACCTGTAGCTCAGGACCCAAATCTAACTGCCTGTAGCTCAGGACCTAAAATGACCCAAATCTAACTACCTGTAGCTCAGGACCTACAATGACATACCCAAATCTAACTGCCTGTAGCTCAGGACCTAAAATGACATACCCAAATCTAACTGCCTGTAGCTCAGGACCTAAAATGACATACCCAAATCTAACTGCCTGTAGCTCAGGACCTAAAATGACCCAAATCAAACTGCCTGTAGCTCAGGACCTAAAATGGCATACCCAAATCTAACTGCCTGTAGCTCAGGACCTAAAATGACATACCCAAATCTAACTGCCTGTAGCTCAGGACCTAAAATGACCCAAATCTAACTGCCTGTAGCTCAGGACCTAAAATGACATACCCAAATCTAACTGCCTGTAGCTCAGGACCTAAAATGACCCAAATCTAACTGCCTGTAGCTCAGGACCTAAAATGACATACCCAAATCTAACTGCCTGTAGCTCAGGACCTAAAATGACATACCCAAATCTAACTGCCTGTAGCTCAGGACCTAAAATGACCCAAATCTAACTGCCTGTAGCTCAGGACCTAAAATGACCCAAATCTAACTGCCTGTAGCTCAGGACCTAAAATGACATACCCAAATCTAACGCCTGTAGCTCAGGACCTAAAATGACCCAAATCTAACTGCCTGTAGCTCAGGACCTAAAATGACATACCCAAATCTAACTGCCTGTAGCTCAGGACCTAAAATGACATACCCAAATCTAACTGCCTGTAGCTCAGGACCTAAAATGACCCAAATCTAACTGCCTGTAGCTCAGGACCTAAAATGACATACCCAAATCTAACTGCCTGTAGCTCAGGACCTAAAATGACATACCCAAATCTAACTGCCTGTAGCTCAGGACCTAAAATGACATACCCAAATCTAACTGCCTGTAGTTCAGGCCCTAAAATGACCCAAATCTAACTGCCTGTAGTTCAGGCCCTAAAATGACCCAAATCTAACTGCCTGTAGCTCAGGACCTAAAATGATATACCCAAATCTAACTGCCTGTAGTTCAGGCCCCGAAGCAAGGAAATGCACATTCTTGGTACCATTTGAAAGGAAACACTTTGAAGTTTGTGGAAATGTGAAATTAATGTAGGAGAATATAACACATTAGATCTGGTAAAAGATAATACAAATGAGTAAAAACAACTGTTTTTTTTGCATCATCATCTTTGAAATGCAAGAGCCATAATGTATTTTTCCAGCCCATGCGCAATTTAGATGTTGATTTTGGCCACTAGATGGCAGCAATGTATGTGCAAAGGTTTAGACTGATCCAATGAACCATTGCATTTATGTTCAACATTTTGTGTCAAGACTGCCCAAATGTGCCTAATTGCTTTACTAATACATTTTCAAGTTCATAACTGTACACTCTCTCCTGTGCGCCGCACCTTCACTAATAGCTACTGTAAATTGGACAGTGCAGTTAGATTAACAATAATTGAATCTTTCTGCCCATATCAGATATGTCTATGTCCTGGGAAATGTTCTTGTTACTTACAACCTCATGCTAATCACATTAGCCTACGTTAGTTCAACCTCATGCTAATCACATTAGCCTACTTTAGTTCAACCTCATGCTATCATTCATGCTAATCACATTAGCCTACGTTAGTTCAACCTCATGCTAATCACATTAGCCTACGTTAGTTCAACCTCATGCTAATCACATTAGCCTACGTTAGTTCAACCTCATGCTAATCACATTAGCCTACGTTAGTTCAACCTCATGCTAATCACATTAGCCTACGTTAGTTCAACCTCATGCTAATCACATTAGCCTACGTTAGTTCAACCTCATGCTAATCACATTAGCCTACGTTAGTTCAACCTCATGCTAATCACATTAGCCTACGTTAGCTCAACCTCATGCTAATCGCATTAGCCTACGTTAGTTCAACCTCATGCTAATCACATTAGCCTACGTTAGTTCAACCTCATGCTAATCACATTAGCCTACGTTAGTTCAACCTCATGCTAATCACATTAGCCTACGTTAGTTCAACCTCATGCTAATCACATTAGCCTACGTTAGTTCAACCTCATGCTAATCACATTAGCCTACGTTAGTTCAACCTCATGCTAATCACATTAGCCTATGTTAGTTCAACCTCATGCTAATCACATTAGCCTACATTAGCTCCACCGTGGGCGGGACACTGATCCTGCAGTTTTAACACTTTTTTGCTTACTACATGATTCCATATGTGTTATTTCATAGTTCGATGTCTTATTCTGTCTTATTCTACAATGTAGAAAATGGTAAAAATAAAGATAAACCCTGGAATGAGTAGGTGTATCCAAACTTTTGACTGGTACTGTAGATAAGTAGCCTTCATCATTCTTCTGAGGTGGAACCTAAATATGCATTTCCTGTCTTGAACAGGAAATGACATCAAATAGTGGTGGCTACTTCCTCTGGGGTGTTACTTTAAGGTCCTCCATTTAGAATTGAGTGAAAAACACCCCAAATGCTTTACTCCTCTGAATGACCTGTACAACACTTGATATACGGTATCCACGGACCAAGATCTCATAAAATGATGTTTTTCCACGCTAGCATGTCAAACAACATGGTCGCTACTGACCAATAAACATTTACGTGACAAGTATTCACGACTTGATATATGCTGAGGTCATTTTTTAATGTTTTTTTCACGTTTTCTCAAAGTCCCTACTTTGATTGACACTGGAAGTATGATAGATAATGATAATCTAAAAGTATCCTGTCCAGAACCTTGTACTGACTATGTTGACACCACATTTCATACATTTACAACAACCATAATTTGTTCTGTGGCTCATTTTAATATTGCATTAAGTCTAGTAAAAGGATGTGACTGGGTTAAACCAGTTATTCTGGAGAAGGAGTGTCTTCCTGAACATGAGCTGTCCCTCACTTTTCCTCCTCCTCCTCCTGCCCCTTCCTCCTCTTCCTCCTTCCTCCCCCTACCTCCTCCTCCCCCTCATGCCCCTTCCTGCGCTTCCTCCTACCTCCTCCTTCTCCTCCCCCTACCTCCTCCTTCTCCTCCCCTACCTCCTCCTTTCCTCCTCCCCTTCCTCCTCTTCCTACCTCCTCCTTCTCCTCCCCCCCCTACCTCCTCCTTCCTCCCCCTACCTCCTCCTTCTTCTCCCCCCTTCCTCCCTCCTTCCTCCTTCTCCCCCTACCCCTCCTTCTCCTCCCCTTCCTCCTCTTCCTACCTCCTCCTTCTCCTCCCCTTACCTCCTCCTTCTCCTCCCCTTCCTCCTCCTTCCTACCTCCTCCTTCTCCTCCCCCCTACCTCCTCCTTTTCCTTCTCCTCCCCTACCTCCTCCTTCTCCTTCTCCTCCCCTTCCTTCTCCTTCTCCTCCCCCTACCTCCTCCTTCTCCTCCCCTTCCTCCTCCCCCTACCTCCCTCCTTCCTCCTCCCCCCTCCTTCTCCTTCTCCTCCCCCTACCTCCTCCTTCTCCTCCCCCTCCTCCTCCTTCTCCTCCCCTTCCTCCTTTTCCTTCCTCCTCCTCCTTCTCTTCCCCTTACTCCTTACTCCTCCTCCTCCTCCTCCGCTACCTCCTCCTTCTCCTCCTGCCCCTTCCTCTGCTTCCTCCCCCTACCTCCTCCCCCTACCTCATCCTTCTCCTCCCCTTCCACCTCTTCCTTCTTCCTCCCCCTCCACCCTTCCTCTTCCTCCTTCCTCTTCCTCCTTCCTCCCCCTACCTCCTCCTCCCGTCCCTTCCTCCTCTTCCTCCTTCCTCCCCCTACCTCCCCCTCCTCCTCTTCCTCCCCCTCCCTTCTCCTCTTCCTCCCTCCTCCTCCTCCTGCAGGCAGCGTCCAGCCCTAGGTGAATGTCTTGCAGCGTTCTCGGGGGCGTTCCCTGTGGCCTTCCTGGAACCAGAGCTCAACCAGTTCAACAACTACTCCATCTACATCACCAAGGGCTCCCGGGACAGAACAGGTACTGTTGCAAACTGTCCTTCAGGTGTTTTAGAATCAAAGACAGGATCGGTTTGGATGGAGAGATGGAGAGAAGCTTGGCATAAATGTTGCAAACTGAATTGAGGAATGACTGCATACAGTCTTTATGTCTCTCTCACTATCACCTTTTATCTCTCTGTCTCTTACTCCCTCTCTCCCTCCACCCTCTCTCTGCCTCTCTCTGCCTCTCTCTCCCTCCACCCTCTCTCTCCCTCCACCCTCTCTCTGCCTCTCTCTGCCCTCCACCCTCTCTCTCCCTCCACCCTCTCTCTGCCTCTCTCTGCCTCTCTCTCCACCCTCTCTCCTCTCTCTCCCTCCACCCTCTCTCTCCCTCCACCCTCTCTCTGCCTCTCTCTCCTCTCTCTCCCTCCACCCTCTCTCTTTATCTCTCTGTCTCTTACTCCCTCTCTCCCTCCACCCTCTCTCTCCTCTCCTGCCTCTCTCTCCCTCCTCCCTCTCTCTTTATCTCTCTCCCTCTCTTCTCCCTCTCCCTCCCCTCCTTCTGCCTCTCTCTGCCTCTCTCCTCCACCCCTCTCTCTGCCTCTCCTGCCCTCTCTCTCCCTCCTCTCTCTCTCTCTCTCTCTCCTCCCTCCACCTCTCTCTTTATCTCTCTGTCTCCCTCCTCCCTCTCTCCCTCCTCCCTCTCTCTGCCTCTCTCTCTCTCTCTCCCTCCACCCTCTCTCTCCCTCTCTGCCTCTCTCTCCCTCCACCCTCTCTCTCCTCCCCTCTCTCTCTCTCTCTCTGCCTCTCTCTCCCTCCACCCTCTCTCTTTACCTCCCTCTCTCTCCTCTCTCTCTGCCTCTCTCTCCCTCCACCTCTCTCTCTATCTCTCTGTCTCTCTCTGCCTCTCTCTCCTCCACCCTCTCTCTCTCTCTCTCTGCCTCTCTCTCTCCCTCCACCCTCTCTTCTCTCCCTCCACCCTCTCTCTACTCCACCCTCTCTCCCTCCACCCTCTCTCTCCCTCTCTCTCTCTATCTCTCTCTCTCCCTCCACCCTCTCTTTCTTTCTCTCTCTCTCTCTCTCTCCTCCACCCTGTCTCTCTCCCTCCCACTCTCTCTCTCTCCCTTTCTTTCTTTCTCTGTCTCTCTCCCTCCACCCTCTCTCTCCCTCCACTCTTTTCCTCCCTCTCTCTATTTCCTCTCTCTCTCTCTCTCCCTCCACCCTCTCTCCTTTCCCTCTCTCTGTCTCTCCTCCACTCTCTCTCTCTCTCTCCCTCCACCCTCTTTCTTTATCTCTCTACCTCTACCTCTCTTTTCCTCCTCTCTCTATTTCTCTCTCTCTCTCTCTCCCTCCACCCTGTCTCTCTCCCTCTCTCCCTTTACCCTCTCTCTCTGTCTCTCTCCCTCCACCTCTCTTTCTTTATCTCTCTCTACCTCTCTTTTCCTCCTCCCTCCCTCTCTCTCTCTCTCCCTTCCTTCCCCCTCTCTCTCTCTCTCCCTCCACCCTCTCTTTCTCTCTCTCTCTCTCCTTTCTCTCCTCTCTCTCTCCCTCTCCTCTCTCTCCTTTCCTTCTCTCTCTCTCTCCCTCCCCTCTCTCTCTCCTTTCTCTCTCTCTCTCTCCCTCCACCCTCTCCTCTCTCCATTTCCTCTCTCTCCTCCTCCTCTCCTCCTTCCTTCTCTCCCCACACTCTCTCTCTCTCCCTCCACCCTCTCTCTCTCCTCCTCTCTCTCTCCATTTCCCCTCTCTCTCTCCCTCCCCTCCACTCTCTCTCTCTCTCCTCCCCTCTCTCCCTCCTCTCTCTCTCCATTTCCCTCTCTCTCTCTCCCTCCACACTCTCTCTCTCTCCCTCCACCCTCTCTCTCCCTCCTCTCTCTCTCCATTTCTCCTCTCTCCTCTCTCTCCTCTCCACACTCTCTCTCTCTCCCTCCTCCCTCTCCTCTCCTCCCTCTCTCTCTCTCCCTCCCTCTCTCTCTCCCTCCACCCTCTCTCTCTCTCCCTCTCTCCATTTCCCTCTCTCTCTCTCCCTCCACACTCTCTCCTCTCCCTCTCTCTCCATTTCCCTCTCTCTCTCTCCCTCCACACTCTCTCTCTCCCTCCACCCTCTCTCTCCCTCCTCCTCTCCATTTCCCTCTCTCTCTCTCCCTCCACACTCTCTCTCTCTCCACCCTCTCTCCCCCTCCTCTCTCCATTTCCTCTCTCTCTCTCCTCTCCACTCTCTCTCTCTCCCTCCACCCCCTCTCTCTCCCTCCTTCCCTCTCCATTTCCCTCTCTCTCTCTCCCTCCCTCCACCCTCTCTCTCCCTCCTCCTCTCTCCATTTCTTCTCTCTCCCTCCTCTCTCCCACTCTCTCTCCCCTCTCTCCACACTCTTCCTCCCTCTCTCTCTCTCCACCTCTCTCTCTCCCTCCTCCACCCTCTCTCTCCCTCCTCTCTCTCTCCATTTCCCTTCTCGCTCTCTCTGCCTCCACACTCTCTCTCTCCCTCCACCCTCTCTCTCTCTCCTCCTCCCTCTCTCCATTTCCCCTCTCTCTCTCTCCCTCCTCCACTCTCTCTCTCCCTCCATTTCCCTCTCTCTCTCTCCCTCCACACTCTCTCCTCCACCTCTCTCTCTCCTCCTCTCTCTCTCCGTTTCCCTCTCTCTCCTCCCTCCTCCTCCCTCCCTCTCTCTCTCCCTCCTTCTCTCTCTCTCTCCTCTCCCTCCACACTCTCTCTCTCTCCCTCCCACTCTCTCTCTCCCTCTCCATTTCCCCCTCTCTCTCCCTCCCTCTCTCTCTCCATTTCCCTTCTCCTCTCTCCCTCCACCCTCTCTCTCTCCCTCCTCCCTCTCTCCATTTCCCTCTCTCTCTCCCTCCACCCTCTCTCTCTCCCTCCCTCTCTCTCCTTTCCCTCTCTCTCTCTCCCTCCCACTCTCTCTCTCTCCCTCCACCCTCTCTCTCCCTCCTCCCTCCCTTCTCTCCACCCTCTCTCTCTCCTCCCTCTCTCCCTCCACCCTCTCTCTCCCTCCTCCTCTCTCCATTCCCTCTCTCTCTCTCCCTCCACACTCTCTCTCTCTCCCTCCACCCTCTCTCCTCTCTCTCCATTTCTCTCTCTCTCTCTCCCTCCACACTCTCTCTCTCTCCCTCCACCCTCCCTCTCTCCCTCCCTCCCCTCTCTCCATTTCCCTCTCTCTCTCTCCCTCCACCCTCTCTCTCCCTCCTCCCTCTCTCCATTTCCCTCTCTCTCTCTCTCCCTCCACTCTCTCTCTCTCCCTCCACCCTCTCTCCATTTCCCTCTCTCTCTCTCCCTCCACACTCTCTCTCCTCCTCCTCTCTCCACCCCTCTCTCTCTCCTCCCTCCATTTCCTCTCTCTCCCTCCACTCCCTCTCTCCCTCCTCCCTCTCTCCATTTCCCCCTCTCTCTCTCCCTCCTCCACTCTCTCTCTCTCCTCTCTCTCCCTCCACCTCTCTCTCCATCTCCCTCCTCTCTCCTCTCTCCATTTCCTCTCTCTCTCTCTCCCTCCTCTCTCATTCTCCTCTCTCTCCTCCCCTCCACCCTCTCTCTCCCTCCCTCTCTCTCCTCTCTCTCCCTCTCTCTCTCTCTCCCTCCCACTCTCTCTCTCCCTCCACCCTCTCTCTCTCCCTCCTCCCTCTCTCCATTTCCCTCTCTCTCTCTCCCTCCACCCTCTCTCCCTCCTCCCTCTCTCCATTTCCCACTCTCCCTCCTCCCCTCTCTCCATTTCCCTCTCTCTCCTCCCTCTCTCCATTTCCCTCTCCCTCCTCCCTCTCTCCATTTCCCTCTCTCTCTCTCCCTCCACCCTCTCTCTCCCTCCTCTCTCTCTCCATTTCCCTCTCTCTCTCTCCCTCCACACTCTCTCTCTCTCCCTCCACCCTCTCTCTCCCTCCTCCCTCTCTCCATTTCCCTCTCTCTCTCCTCTCTTCCCCACTGCTTCCCCAGCTCTAGATCTGCCCTTCCAGGTAGGAGAGATGTGTCCAGTCATCCCGTCCCTGGAGAAGTCTCTGGAGGAGATCATGGATCTGGCTGAGTCCGGCCTGCACTACACGCAGATGCCTCACGTTATGGAGGTAGAGACTGGTTTATTACCAGGAGACTGGTGGTTAATTAACAGGAGACTGGTGGTTTATTAACAGGAGACTGGTGGTTTATTACCAGGAGACTGGTGGTTTATTACCAGGAGACTGGTGGTTAATTAACAGGAGACTGGTGGTTTATTAACAGGAGACTGGTGGTTTATTAACAGGAGACTGGTGGTTTATTAACAGGAGACTGGTGGTTTATTACCAGGAGACTGGTGGTTAATTACCAGGAGACTGGTGGTTAATTACCAGGAGACTGGTGGTTAATTAACAGGAGACTGGTGGTTAATTAACAGGAGACTGGTGGTTAATTAACAGGAGACTGGTGGTTTATTAACAGGAGACTGGTGGTTTATTAACAGGAGACTGGTGGTTTATTACCAGGAGACTGGTGGTTTATTACCAGGAGACTGGTGGTTAATTAACAGGAGACTGGTGGTTTATTAACAGGAGACTGGTGGTTTATTACCAGGAGACTGGTGGTTTATTACCAGGAGACTGGTGGTTTATTACCAGGAGACTGGTGGTTTATTAACAGGAGACTGGTGGTTTATTAACAGGAGACTGGTGGTTAATTAACAGGAGACTGGTGGTTTATTAACAGGAGACTGGTGGTTTATTAACAGGAGACTGACTGGTGGTTTATTAACAGGAGACTGGTGGTTAATTAACAGGAGACTGGTGGTTAATTAACAGGAGACTGGTGGTTTATTACCAGGAGACTGGTGGTTTATTACCAGGAGACTGGTGGTTTATTAACAGGAGACTGGTTGGTTTAATTAACAGGAGACTGGTGGTTTATTAACAGGAGACTGGTGGTTTATTACCAGGAGACTGGTGGTTTATTACCAGGAGACTGGTGGTTTATTAACAGGAGACTGGTGGTTTATTAACAGGAGACTGGTGGTTTATTACCAGGAGACTGGTGGTTTATTACCAGGAGACTGGTGGTTTATTAACAGGAGACTGGTGGTTAATTAACAGGAGACTGGTGGTTTATTAACAGGAGACTGGTGGTTTATTACCAGGAGACTGGTGGTTTATTAACAGGAGACTGGTGGTTAATTAACAGGAGACTGGTGGTTTATTAACAGGAGACTGGTGGTTTATTAACAGGAGACTGGTGGTTTATTACCAGGAGACTGGTGGTTTATTAACAGGAGACTGGTGGTTAATTAACAGGAGACTGGTGGTTAATTAACAGGAGACTGGTGGAGACAGGAGACTGGTGGTTTATTAACAGGAGACTGGTGGTTTATTACCAGGAGACTGGTGGTTTATTAACAGGAGACTGGTGGTTTATTACCAGGAGACTGGTGGTTTATTACCAGGAGACTGGTGGTTTATTAACAGGAGACTGGTGGTTTATTAACAGGAGACTGGTGGTTTATTAACAGGAGACTGGTTTTATTACCAGGAGACTGGTTTATTAACAGGAGACTGGTGGTTTATTAACAGGAGACTGGTGGTTTATTAACAGGAGACTGGTGGTTTATTAACAGGAGACTGGTGGTTTATTAGACAGGAGACTGGTGGTTTTACTGGTGGTTTAACAGGAGACTGTGGTGGTTTATTAACAGGAGACTGGTGGTTTATTAACAGGAGACTGGTGGTTTATTAACAGGAGACTGGTGGTTTATTAACAGGAGACTGGTGGTTTATTAACAGGAGACTGGTGGTTTATTAACAGGAGACTGGTGGTGGTTAATTAACAGGAGACTGGTGGTTAATTAACAGGAGACTGGTGGTTTATTAACAGGAGACTGGTGGTTTATTAACAGGAGACTGGTGGTTTATTACCAGGAGACTGGGTGAGACTTGGTTTATTAACAGGAGACTGGTGGTTACAGGAGACTTGGTTTATTAACAGGAGACTGGTGGTTTATTAACAGGAGACTGGTGGTTTATTACCAGGAGACTGGTGGTTTATTACCAGGAGACTGGTGGTTTATTACCAGGAGACTGGTGGTTTATTAACAGGAGACTGGTGGTTTATTAACAGGAGACTGGTGGTTAATTAACAGGAGACTGGTGGTTTATTAACAGGAGACTGGTGGTTTATTAACAGGAGACTGGTGGTTTATTAACAGGAGACTGGTGGTTTATTACCAGGAGACTGGTGGTTAATTAACAGGAGACTGGTGGTTAATTAACAGGAGACTGGTGGTTTATTACCAGGAGACTGGTGGTTTATTACCAGGAGACTGGTGGTTTATTACCAGGAGACTACCAGGAGACTGGTGGTTTATTACCAGGAGACTGGTGGTTTATTACCAGGAGACTGGTGGTTTATTACCAGGAGACTGGTGGTTTATTACCAGGAGACTAGTGGTTTATTACCAGGAGACTGGTGGTTTGTCCATTAACTCCCAGGAGACTGGTGGGGCTTTGCCCATATGCCAACACCCAGGGCTTACCATGCCCATACTGCCAACTCCCAGGGCTTACCATGCCCATACTGCCAAATGCCCATACTGCCAACACCCAGGGCTTACCATGCCCAGGGCTTACTGCCCAACTGCCAACTCCCAGGGCTTACCATGCCCATACTGCCAAAAACTCCCAGCCAACCCCCAGGGCTTACCATGCCCATACTGCCAACCCCAGGTTTACCATACCCATACTGCCAACTCCCAGTGCTTACCATACCCATACTGCCAACTCCCAGGGTTTACCATACCCATACTGCCAACTCCCAGGGCTTACCATACCCATACTGCCAACTCCCAGGGTTTACCATATGCCCATACTGCCAACTCCCAATGCTTACCATACCCATACTGCCAACTCCCAGGGCTTACCATACCCATACTGCCAACTCCCAGGGCTTACCATACCCATACTGCCAATCCCAGGGTTTACCATACCCATACTGCCAACCCCCAGCGCTTACCATACCCATACTGCCGACCCTCGATATGGTACAGGGATACCTGGGAAATAGGAGTGTGGTCCTAGGTGAGCCACCATTCTGCCAGTTCCACACACAAGCATAATACATCGATTCACAGGTTCTTAATCCCTTATTTTGATAGTGAATTCATAATCACCTTATCAGACGTAATATTTCCTAATGTCAGGTTCTAAATGGAGCAAAACAATAAATATAGCACACATAAAGAAAATGGTTATTTGGCAACGACGTACCACTGTGTTCTGTTGGGGACACGAAACCATTACCACTAACCACTAGATGGAGCCAAAGGTCAAGGGGGGGGGGCTGTATTATTCTGGGGCCTCCAGCGGCAGACCTTGCATGAGAGCACCAGCTGTTCTGGATGACTGTATAATCACGCTCTCCACAGCCGATGTGAGTAAAGACCTTTTTAAACAGGACAACAGTCACAAGGCTGCAGGGCCAGATGGATTACCAGGACGTGTGCTCCGCGCATGCATTGACCAACTGGTAGGTGTCTTCACTGACATTTTCAACATGTCCCTGATTGAGTCATTAATACCAACATGTTTCAAGCAGACCACCGTAGTCCCTGTGCCAAAGAACACAAAGGCAACCTGCCTAAATGACTACAGATCCGTAGCACTCACGTCCCTAGCAGCTCAGCGTTCAACACCATCGTACCCTCAAAGCTCATCACCAAGCTAAGGAACCTGGGACTAAACACCTCCCTCTGCAACTGGATCCTGGACTTCCTGACAGGCCGCCCCCAGGTGGTGAGGGTAGGTAGCAACACATCTGCCACGCTGATCATCAACACTGGAGCTCCCATGGGTGCGAGCTCAGTCCCCTCCTGTACTCCCTGTTCACCCACGACTGCAAGGCCAGGCACAAGTCCAACACCATCATTAAGTTTGCTGACAACACAACAGTGGTAGGCCTGATCACCGACAACGACGAGACAGCCTATAGGGAGGAGGTCAGAGACCTGGCCGGGTGGTGCCAGAATAACAACCAATCCCTCAACGTAACCAAGACTAAGGTTATGATTGTGGACTACAGGAAAAGGAGGACCGAGCACGCCCCCATTCTCATCGGCGGGGCTGTAGTGGAGCAGGTTGACAGCTTGGTGATGAAGTGTCCCTGAAGATATGCACAGCTTGGTGATGAAGTGTCCCTGAAGATATGCACAGCTTGGTGATGAAGTGTCCCTGAAGATATGCACAGCTTGGTGATGAAGTGTCCCTGAAGATATGCACAGCTTGGTGATGAAGTGTCCCTGAAGATATGCACAGCTTGGTGATGAAGTGTCCTGAAGATATGCACAGCTTGGTGATGAAGTGTCCCTGAAGATATGCATCACCATCTGGTTGTCCTGAAGGTCTTTCCCAGATGGCCATTTAACGTCCAGAGAAATATCACAACCTTCTGTATCCAGCTCTGGAACGCTGACCTGGTGGAAACATCGGCTTCAGTATCCGCCATGAAGACAACGGGCTCTTGGTGGAATCTGGATAAAACACCAATGAGACTGTTTGTCAAGTCTGGGCCCTGTATAAGCTGAGTGTTCAGTGATGTCTCTTGATAGGTGGTCCTGTAGTCTGGGCCCTGTATAAGCTGAGTGTTCAGTGATGTCTCTTGATAGGTGGTCCTGTAGTCTGGACCCTGTAGAAGCTGAGTATTCAGTGATGTCTCTTGATAGGTGGCCCTGTAGTCTGGGCCCTGTAGAAGCTGAGTATTCAGTGATGTCTCTTGATAGGTGGCCCTGTAGTCTGGGCCTTGTAGGAGCTGTGATGTCTCTTGATAGGTGGCCCTGTAGTCTGGGCCTTGTAGGAGCTCAGTGATGTCTCTTTGTGATGTCTCTTGATAGGTGGTCCTGTAGTCTGGGCCCTGTAGAAGCTGACTATTCAGTGATGTCTCTTGATAGGTGGTCCTGTAGTCTGGGCCCTGTAGAAGCTGACTATTCAGTGATGTCTCTTGATAGGTGGCCCTGTAGTCTGGGCCCTGTAGAAGCTGAGTATTCAGTGATGTCTCTTGATAGGTGGCCCTGTAGTCTGGGCCCCTGAGTATTCAGTGATGTCTCTTGATAGGTGGTCCTGAGTATGGGCCTTGTAGAAGCTGAGCATTCAGTGATGTCTCTTGATAGGTGGTCCTGTAGTATGGGCCTTGTAGAAGCTGAGCATTCAGTGATGTCTCTTGATAGGTGGTCCTGTAGTCTGGACCCTTTAGAAGCTGTGATGTCTCTTGATAGGTGGTCCTGTAGTATGGGCCTTGTAGAAGCTGAGTATTCAGTGATGTCTCTTGATAGGTGGCCCTGTAGTCTGGACCCTGTAGAAGCTGAGTATTCAGTGATGTCTCTTGATAGGTGGCCCTGTAGTCTGGACCCTGTAGAACAAATTTATACAGCAATTTATATATGGAGATGACCGAGAATGCAACATAATGGAAGAGACTAACTGGTCATGTGAAGAAAGACGGGTCAGGTAAAGGTAGCATGGTGGCTAACGAAAACGCCCCACATCCAACCAAAGCAGTGGCGAGGAAGACTCCGACGATGAAACTCCCAAAAATGGGCCCAGAAACTTCACGCTAAACGAAAATGAACAATACCATTTAACACCCTTGAACAAAGCTGAAGCCTTTCTTGGACAGGATGCTGGAGCAGAGAAACACAAACTAGTCATGAAACTCTAGTCACTGTGAGGAAGGAGCAGCACTAGTCCAGCAACACTCTAGTCACTGTGAGGAAGGAGCAGCACTCTAGTCACTGTGAGGAAGGAGCAGCACTCTAGTCACTGTGAGGAAGGAGCAGCACTCTAGTCACTGTGGGGAAGGAGCTGCCCTCTAGTCACTGTGAGGAAGGAGCTGCCCTAGTCACTGTGAGGAAGGAGCAACACTCTAGTCACTGTGAGGAAGGAGCAACACTCTAGTCACTGTGAGGAAGGAGCAGCACTCTAGTCACTGTGAGGAAGGAGCAGCACTCTAGTCACTGTGAGGAAGGAGCTGCCCTCTAGTCACTGTGAGGAAGGAGCAGCACTCTAGTCACTGTGAGGAAGGAGCAGCACTCTAGTCACTGTGAGGAAGGAGCAGCACTCTAGTCACTGTGAGGAAGGCAGCACTAGTCACTGTGAGGAAGGAGCAACACTCTAGTCACTGTGAGGAAGGAGCAGCACTCTAGTCACTGTGAGGAAGGAGCTGCCCTCTAGTCACTGTGAGGAAGGAGCTGCCCTCTAGTCACTGTGAGGAAGGAGCTGCTAGTCACTGTGAGGAAGGAGCAGCACTCTAGTCACTGTGAGGAAGGAGCAGCACTCTAGTCACTGTGAGGAAGGGAGTCACTGTGAGGAAGGAGCAACACTCTAGTCACTGTGAGGAAGGAGCAACACTCTAGTCACTGTGAGGAAGGAGGCTAGTCACTGGGAGGAAGGAGCAGCACTCTAGTCACTGTGGGGAAGGAGCTGCTAGTCACTGGGAGGAAGGAGCAGCACTCTAGTCACTGTGGGGAAGGAGCAGCACTCTAGTCACTGTGAGGAAGGAGCAGCACTAGTCACTGTGAGGAAGGAGCAGCACTCTAGTCACTGTGAGGAAGGAGCAACACTCTAGTCACTGTGAGGAAGGAGCAGCACTCTAGTCACTGTGAGGAAGGAGCAACACTCTAGTCACTGTGAGGAAGGAGCAGCACTCTAGTCACTGTGAGGAAGGAGCAGCACTCTAGTCACTGTGAGGATGGAGTAACACTCTAGTCACTGTGAGGAAGGAGCAGCCCTCTAGTCACTGTGAGGAAGGAGCTGCTAGTCACTGTGAGGAAGGAGCAGCACTCTAGTCACTGTGAGGAAGGAGCAGCACTCTAGTCACTGTGAGGAAGGAGCAGCACTCTAGTCACTGAGGAGGAAGGAGAAGGAGCTACTAGTCACTGTGAGGAAGGAGCAACACTCTAGTCACTGTGAGGAAGGAGCAGCACTCTAGTCACTGTGAGGAAGGAGCAGCACTCTAGTCACTGTGAGGAAGGAGCTGCTGTCACTGTGAGGAAGGAGCAACACTCTAGTCACTGTGAGGAAGGAGCTGCTAGTCACTGGGAGGAAGGAGCCCTCAGTCACACTCTAGTCACTGTGAGGAAGGAGCAACACTCTAGTCACTGTGAGGAAGGAGCAGCACTCTAGTCACTGTGAGGAAGGAGCAACACTCTAGTCACTGAGGATGGAGCAGCACTCTAGTCACTGTGAGGAAGGAGCAACACTCTAGTCACTGTGAGGAAGGAGCTGCTAGTCACTGTGAGGAAGGAGCAACACTCTAGTCACTGTGAGGAAGGAGTCACAACACTCTAGTCACTGTGAGGAAGGAGCAACACTCTAGTCACTGTGAGGTAGGAGCAACACTCTAGTCACTGAGGATGGAGCAACACTCTAGTCACTGAGGATGGAGCAACACTCTAGTCACTGTGAGGAAGCAGCAACACTCTAGTCACTGTGAGGAAGGAGCTGCACTGGCAGCAGGTAGCCTAGTGGTTTGAGCACTGGGCCAGTAACCGAAAGGTTGCTGGATCGAATCCCGAGCGGACAATTTGTCGCTCTGCCCCTGAGCAAGGTAGTTAACCCACTGTTCGCAGGGTGCTGAAGACGTGGATGTTGGTTACGGCAGCCCTGCACCTCTCTGATTCAGAGGGGTTAAATGCAAAAGACACATTTTCAGTTG
>NW_024609281.1:0-80000 GCF_018296145.1 Oncorhynchus tshawytscha
TGTGTTAGTTATTCTGACTCTTTAGTAGTGTGTTATTCTGACTCTTTAGTAGTGTGTTATTCTGACTCTTTAGCAGTGTGTTAGTTATTCTGACTCTTTAGTAGTGTGGTATTCTGAATCTTTAGTAGTGTGTTATTCTGACTCTTTAGTAGTGTGTTATTCTGACTCTTTAGTAGTGTGTTATTCTGACTCTTTAGTAGTGTGTTAGTTATTCTGACTCTTTAGTAGTGTTATTCTGACTCTTTAGTAGTGTGTTATTCTGACTCTTTAGTAGTGTGTTATTCTGACTCTTTAGTAGTGCGTTATTCTGACTCTTTAGTAGTGTGTTAGTTATTCTGACTCTTTAGTAGTGTGTTATTCTGACTCTTTAGTAGTGTGTTAGTTATTCTGACTATTTAGTAGTGTGTTATTCTGACTCTTTAGTAGTGTGTTAGTTATTCTGACTCTTTAGTAGTGTGTTATTCTGACTCTTTAGTAGTGTGTTATTCTGACTCTTTAGTAGTGTGTTATTCTGAATCTTTAGTAGTGTGTTATTCTGACTCTTTAGTAGTGTGTTATTCTGACTCTTTAGTAGTGTGTTATTCTGACTCTTTAGTAGTGTGTTATTCTGAATCTTTAGTAGTGTTATTCTGACTCTTTAGTAGTGTGTTATTCTGACTCTTTAGTAGTGTGTTATTCTGAATCTTTAGTAGTGTGTTATTCTGACTCTTTAGTAGTGTGTTATTCTGACTCTTTAGTAGTGTGTTATTCTGAATCTTTAGTAGTGTGTTATTCTGACTCTTTAGTAGTGTGTTATTCTGAATTTTTAGTAGTGTGTTAT
The DNA here is from genome assembly GCF_018296145.1 of Oncorhynchus tshawytscha. NCBI lineage: Eukaryota > Metazoa > Chordata > Actinopteri > Salmoniformes > Salmonidae > Oncorhynchus > Oncorhynchus tshawytscha. Next base: position 821 of record NW_024609281.1, read on the forward strand.
TCTGACTCTTTAGTAGTGTGTTATTCTGACTCTTTAGTAGTGTGTTATTCTGACTCTTTTGTAGTGTGTTAGTTATTCTGACTCTAGTAGTGTGTTAGTTATTCTGACTCTTTAGTAGTGTGTTATTCTGACTCTTTAGTAGTGTGTTAGTTATTCTGACTCTTTAGTAGTGTGTTATTCTGACTCTTTAGTAGTGTGTTATTCTGACTCTTTAGCAGTGTGTTAGTTATTCTGACTCTTTAGTAGTGTGTTATTCTGACTCTTTAGCAGTGTGTTATTCTGACTCTTTAGCAGTGTGTTATTCTGACTCTTTAGTAGTGTGTTATTCTGAATCTTTAGTAGTGTGTTATTCTGACTCTTTAGTAGTGTGTTAGTTATTCTGACTCTTTAGTAGTGTGTTATTCTGACTCTTTAGTAGTGTGTTATTCTGACTCTTTAGTAGTGTGTTATTCTGACTCTTTAGTAGTGTGTTATTCTGACTCTTTAGTAGTGTGTTAGTTATTCTGACTCTTTAGTAGTGTGTTATTCTGACTCTTTAGTAGTGTGTTATTCTGACTCTTTAGTAGTGTGTTATTCTGACTCTTTAGTAGTGTGTTATTCTGACTCTTTAGTAGTGTGTTATTCTGACTCTTTAGTAGTGTGTTATTCTGAATCTTTAGTAGTGTGTTATTCTGACTCTTTAGTAGTGTGTTATTCTGACTCTTTAGTAGTGTGTTATTCTGACTCTTTTGTAGTGTGTTAGTTATTCTGACTCTTTAGTAGTGTGTTAGTTATTCTGACTCTTAAGGAGTGTGTTATTCTGACTCTTTAGTAGTGTGTTATTCTGACTCTTTAGTAGTGTGTTATTCTGACTCTTTAGTAGTGTGTTATTCTGACTCTTTAGTAGTGTGTTATTCTGACTCTTTAGTAGTGTGTTATTCTGACTCTTTAGTAGTGTGTTATTCTGACTCTTTAGTAGTGTGTTATTCTGACTCTTTAGTAGTATGTTATTCTGAATCTTTAGTAGTGTGTTATTCTGACTCTTTAGTAGTGTGTTATTCTGACTCTTTAGTAGTGTGTTTTTCTGACTCTTTAGTAGTGTGTTATTCTGAATCTTTAGTAGTGTGTTATTCTCACTCTTTAGTAGTGTGTTATTCTGACTCTTTAGTAGTGTGTTATTCTGACTCTTTTGTAGTGTGTTAGTTATTCTGACTCTAGTAGTGTGTTAGTTATTCTGACTCTTTAGTAGTGTGTTATTCTGACTCTTTAGTAGTGTGTTAGTTATTCTGACTCTTTAGTAGTGTGTTATTCTGACTCTTTAGTAGTGTGTTATTCTGACTCTTTAGTAGTGTGTTAGTTATTCTGACTCTTTAGTAGTGTGTTATTCTGACTCTTTAGTAGTGTGTTATTCTGACTCTTTAGTAGTGTGTTATTCTGACTCTTTAGTAGTGTGTTATTCTGACTCTTTAGTAGTGCGTTATTCTGACTCTTTAGTAGTGCGTTATTCTGACTCTTTAGTAGTGTGTTAGTTATTCTGACTCTTTAGTAGTGTGTTATTCTGACTCTTTAGTAGTGTGTTATTCTGACTCTTTAGTAGTGTGTTATTCTGACTCTTTAGTAGTGTGTTATTCTGACTCTTTAGTAGTGTGTTATTCTGACTATTTAGTAGTGTGTTATTCTGACTCTTTAGTAGTATGTTATTCTGAATCTTTAGTAGTGTGTTATTCTGACTCTTTAGTAGTGTGTTATTCTGACTCTTTAGTAGTGTGTTATTCTGACTCTTTAGTAGTGTGTTATTCTGACTCTTTAGTAGTGTGTTATTCTGAATCTTTAGTAGTGTGTTATTCTGACTCTTTAGTAGTGTGTTATTCTGACTCTTTAGTAGTGTGTTATTCTGACTCTTTTGTAGTGTGTTAGTTATTCTGACTCTAGTAGTGTGTTAGTTATTCTGACTCTTTAGTAGTGTGTTATTCTGACTCTTTAGTAGTGTGTTAGTTATTCTGACTCTTTAGTAGTGTGTTATTCTGACTCTTTAGTAGTGTGTTATTCTGACTCTTTAGTAGTGTGTTAGTTATTCTGACTCTTTAGTAGTGTGTTATTCTGACTCTTCAGTAGTGTGTTATTCTGACTCTTTAGTAGTGTGTTATTCTGACTCTTTAGTAGTGTGTTATTCTGACTCTTTAGTAGTGTGTTAGTTATTCTGACTCTTTAGTAGTGTGTTATTCTGACTCTTTAGTAGTGTGTTATTCTGACTCTTTAGTAGTGTGTTATTCTGACTCTTTAGTAGTGTGTTATTCTGACTCTTTAGAAGTGTGTTATTCTGACTCTTTAGTAGTGCGTTATTCTGACTCTTTAGTAGTGTGTTAGTTATTCTGAATCTTTAGTAGTGTGTTATTCTGACTCTTTAGTAGTGTGTTAGTTATTCTGACTCTTTAGTAGTGTGTTAGTTATTCTGACTCTTTAGTAGTGTGTTATTCTGACTCTTTAGTAGTGTGTTATTCTGACTCTTTAGTAGTGTGTTATTCTGAATCTTTAGTAGTGTGTTATTCTGACTCTTTAGTAGTGTGTTATTCTGACTCTTTAGTAGTGTGTTATTCTGAATCTTTAGTAGTGTGTTATTCTGACTCTTTAGTAGTGTGTTAGTTATTCTGACTCTTTAGTAGTGTGTTATTCTGACTCTTTAGTAGTGTGTTATTCTGACTCTTTAGTAGTGTGTTATTCTGACTCTTTAGTAGTGTGTTATTCTGACTCTTTAGAAGTGTGTTATTCTGACTCTTTAGTAGTGCGTTATTCTGACTCTTTAGTAGTGTGTTAGTTATTCTGAATCTTCTGTTATTCTCTTTAGTAGTGTGTTAGTTATTCTGACTCTTTAGAAGTGTGTTATTCTGACTATTTAGTAGTGTGTTATTCTGACTCTTTAGTAGTGTGTTATTCTGACTCTATAGTAGTGTGTTATTCTGAATCTTTAGTAGTGTGTTATTCTGACTCTTTAGTAGTGTGTTATTCTGACTCTTTAGTAGTGTGTTAGTTATTCTGACTCTTTAGTAGTGTGTTAGTTATTCTGACTCTTTAGTAGTGTGTTATTCTGACTCTTTAGTAGTGTGTTATTCTGACTCTTTAGTAGTGTGTTATTCTGACTCTTTAGTAGTGTGTTATTCTGACTCTTTAGTAGTGTGTTATTCTGACTCTTTAGTAGTATGTTATTCTGAATCTTTAGTAGTGTGTTATTCTGACTCTTTAGTAGTGTGTTATTCTGACTCTTTAGTAGTGTGTTATTCTGACTCTTTAGTAGTGTGTTATTCTGAATCTTTAGTAGTGTGTTATTCTGACTCTTTAGTAGTGTGTTATTCTGACTCTTTAGTAGTGTGTTATTCTGACTCTTTTAGTAGTGTGTTAGTTATTCTGACTCTAGTAGTGTGTTAGTTATTCTGACTCTTTAGTAGTGTGTTATTCTGACTCTTTTAGTGTGTTGTTATTCTGACTCTTTAGTAGTGTGTTATTCTGACTCTTTAGTAGTGTGTTATTCTGACTCTTTAGTAGTGTTTTCTGACTCTTTAGTAGTGTGTTAGTTATTCTGACTCTTTAGTAGTGTGTTATTCTGACTCTTCAGTAGTGTGTTATTCTGACTCTTTAGTAGTGTGTTATTCTGACTCTTTAGTAGTGTGTTATTCTGACTCTTTAGTAGTGTGTTATTCTGAATCTTTAGTAGTGTGTTATTCTGACTCTTTAGTAGTGTGTTAGTTATTCTGACTCTTTAGTAGTGTGTTATTCTGACTCTTTAGTAGTGTGTTATTCTGACTCTTTAGTAGTGTGTTATTCTGACTCTTTAGTAGTGTGTTATTCTGACTCTTTAGTAGTGTGTTATTCTGACTCTTTAGTAGTGTGTTATTCTGACTCTTTAGTAGTGTGTTATTCTGACTCTTTAGTAGTGTGTTATTCTGACTCTTTAGTAGTGTGTTAGTTATTCTGACTCTTTAGTAGTGTGTTATTCTGACTCTTTAGTAGTGTGTTATTCTGACTCTTTAGTAGTGTGTTAGTTATTCTGACTCTTTAGTAGTGTGTTATTCTGACTCTTTAGTAGTGTGTTATTCTGACTCTTTAGTAGTGTGTTATTCTGACTCTTTAGTAGTGTGTTATTCTGACTCTTTAGTAGTGTGTTATTCTGATCTTTAGTAGTGTGTTATTCTGACTCTTTAGTAGTGTGTTAGTTATTCTGACTCTTTAGTAGTGTGTTATTCTGACTCTTTAGTAGTGTGTTATTCTGACTCTTTAGTAGTGTGTTATTCTGACTCTTTAGTAGTGTGTTATTCTGACTCTTTAGTAGTGTGTTATTCTGACTCTTTAGTAGTGTGTTAGTTATTCTGACTCTTTAGTAGTGTGTTATTCTGACTCTTTAGTAGTGTGTTATTCTGACTCTTTAGTAGTGTGTTATTCTGACTCTTTAGTAGTGTGTTATTCTGACTCTTTAGTAGTGTGTTAGTTATTCTGACTCTTTAGTAGTGTGTTATTCTGACTCTTTAGTAGTGTGTTATTCTGACTCTTTAGTAGTGTGTTATTCTGACTCCTTAGTAGTGTGTTATTCTGACTCTTTAGTAGTGTGTTATTCTGACTCTTTAGTAGTGTGTTATTCTGACTCTTTAGCAGTGTGTTAGTTATTCTGACTCTTTAGTAGTGTGGTATTCTGAATCTTTAGTAGTGTGTTATTCTGACTCTTTAGTAGTGTGTTATTCTGACTCTTTAGCAGTGTGTTATTCTGACTCTTTTAGTAGTTATTCTGACTCTTTAGTAGTGTGTTATTCTGACTCTTTAGTAGTGTGTTAGTTATTCTGACTCTTTAGTAGTGTGTTATTCTGACTCTTTAGTAGTGTGTTATTCTGACTCTTTAGTAGTGTGTTATTCTGACTCCTTAGTAGTGTGTTATTCTGACTCTTTAGAAGTGTGTTATTCTGACTCTTTAGTAGTGTGTTATTCTGACTCTTTAGCAGTGTGTTAGTTATTCTGACTCTTTAGTAGTGTGGTATTCTGAATCTTTAGTAGTGTGTTATTCTAGTGTGTTATTCTGACTCTTTAGTAGTGTGTTATTCTGACTCTTTAGTAGTGTGTTATTCTGACTCTTTAGTAGTGTGTTGTTATTCTGACTCTTTAGTAGTGTGTTATTCTGACTCTGTAGTGTGTTATTCTGACTCTTTAGTAGTGTGTTATTCTGACTCTTTAGTAGTGTGTATTCTGAATCTTTAGTAGTGTGTTATTCTGACTCTTTAGTAGTGTGTTATTCTGAATCTTTAGTAGTGTGTTATTCTGACTCTTTAGTAGTGTGTTAGTTATTCTGACTCTTTAGTAGTGTGTTATTCTGACTCTTTAGTAGTGTGTTATTCTGACTCTTTAGTAGTGTGTTATTCTGACTCTTTAGTAGTGTGTTATTCTGACTCTTTAGTAGTGTGTTAGTTATTCTGACTCTTTAGTAGTGTGTTATTCTGACTCTTTAGTAGTGTGTTAGTTATTCTGACTCTTTAGTAGTGTGTTATTCTGACTCTTTAGTAGTGTGTTGTTATTCTGACTCTTTAGTAGTGTGTTATTCTGACTCTTTAGTAGTGTGTTATTCTGACTCTTTAGTAGTGTGTTATTCTGACTCTTTAGTAGTGTGTTATTCTGACTCTTTAGTAGTGTGTTATTCTGTAGTGTTATTCTGACTCTTTAGTAGTGTGTTATTCTGAATCTTTAGTGTGTTATTCTGACTCTTTAGTAGTGTGTTATTCTGACTCTTTAGTAGTGTGTTATTCTGACTCTTTAGTAGTGTGTTATTCTGAATCTTTAGTAGTGTGTTATTCTGACTCTTTAGTAGTGTGTTATTCTGACTTTAGTTTGTTATTCTGACTCTTTAGTAGTGTGTTATTCTGAATCTTTAGTAGTGTGTTATTCTGACTCTTTAGTAGTGTGTTATTCTGACTCTTTAGTAGTGTGTTATTCTGACTCTTTTAGTAGTGTGTTAGTTATTCTGACTCTAGTAGTGTGTTAGTTATTCTGACTCTTTAGTAGTGTGTTATTCTGACTCTTTAGTAGTGTGTTAGTTATTCTGACTCTTTAGTAGTGTGTTATTCTGACTCTTTAGTAGTGTGTTATTCTGACTCTTTAGTAGTGTGTTAGTTATTCTGACTCTTTAGTAGTGTGTTATTCTGACTCTTCAGTAGTGTGTTATTCTGACTCTTTAGTAGTGTGTTATTCTGACTCTTTAGTAGTGTGTTATTCTGACTCTTTAGTAGTGTGTTATTCTGACTCTTTAGTAGTGTGTTATTCTGACTCTTTAGTAGTGTGTTAGTTATTCTGACTCTTTAGTAGTGTGTTATTCTGACTCTTTAGTAGTGTGTTATTCTGACTCTTTAGTAGTGTGTTATTCTGACTCTTTAGTAGTGTGTTATTCTGACTCTTTAGTAGTGTGTTAGTTATTCTGACTCTTTAGTAGTGTGTTAGTTATTCTGACTCTTTAGTAGTGTGTTATTCTGACTCTTTAGTAGTGTGTTATTCTGACTCTTTAGTAGTGTGTTATTCTGACTCTTTAGTAGTGTGTTATTCTGACTCTTTAGTAGTGTGTTATTCTGACTCTTTAGTAGTGTGTTATTCTGACTCTTTAGTAGTGTGTTAGTTATTCTGACTCTTTAGTAGTGTGTTATTCTGAATCTTTAGTAGTGTGTTATTCTGACTCTTTAGTAGTGTGTTATTCTGACTCTTTAGTAGTGTGTTATTCTGACTCTTTAGTAGTGTTGTTATTCTGACTCTTTAGTAGTGTGTTATTCTGACTCTTTAGTAGTGTGTTATTCTGACTCTTTAGCAGTGTGTTAGTTATTCTGACTCTTTAGTAGTGTGGTAATCTGAATCTTTAGTAGTGTGTTATTCTGACTCTTTAGTAGTGTGTTATTCTGACTCTTTAGTAGTGTGTTATTCTGACTCTTTAGTAGTGTGTTAGTTATTCTGACTCTTTAGTAGTGTGTTATTCTGACTCTTTAGTAGTGTGTTAGTTATTCTGACTCTTTAGTAGTGTGTTATTCTGACTCTTTAGTAGTGTGTTATTCTGACTCTTTAGTAGTGTGTTATTCTGACTCCTTAGTAGTGTGTTATTCTGACTCTTTAGAAGTGTGTTATTCTGACTCTTTAGTAGTGTGTTATTCTGACTCTTTAGCAGTGTGTTAGTTATTCTGACTCTTTAGTAGTGTTATTCTGACTCTTTAGCAGTGTGTTATTCTGACTCTTTAGTAGTGTGTTAGTTATTCTGACTCTTTAGTAGTGTGTTATTCTGACTCTTTAGTAGTGTGTTAGTTATTCTGACTCTTTAGTAGTGTGTTATTCTGACTCTTTAGTAGTGTGTTATTCTGACTCTTTAGCAGTGTGTTAGTTATTCTGACTCTTTAGTAGTGTGGTATTCTGAATCTTTAGTAGTGTGTTATTCTGACTCTTTAGTAGTGTGTTATTCTGACTCTTTAGTAGTGTGTTATTCTGACTCTTTAGTAGTGTGTTAGTTATTCTGACTCTTTAGTAGTGTGTTATTCTGACTCTTTAGTAGTGTGTTATTCTGACTCTTTAGTAGTGTGTTATTCTGACTCTTTAGTAGTGTGTTATTCTGACTCTTTAGTAGTGTGTTAGTTATTCTGACTCTTTAGTAGTGTGTTATTCTGACTCTTTAGTAGTGTGTTATTCTGACTATTTAGTAGTGTGTTATTCTGACTCTTTAGTAGTGTGTTATTCTGAATCTTTAGTAGTGTGTTATTCTGACTCTTTAGTAGTGTGTTATTCTGACTCTTTAGTAGTGTGTTATTCTGAATCTTTAGTAGTGTGTTATTCTGACTCTTTAGTAGTGTGTTATTCTGACTCTTTAGTAGTGTGTTATTCTGACTCTTTAGTAGTGTGTTATTCTGAATCTTTAGTAGTGTTATTCTGACTCTTTAGTAGTGTGTTATTCTGACTCTTTAGTAGTGTGTTATTCTGACTCTTTAGTAGTATGTTATTCTGAATCTTTAGTAGTGTGTTATTCTGACTCTTTAGTAGTGTGTTATTCTGACTCTTTAGTAGTGTGTTATTCTGACTCTTTAGTAGTGTGTTATTCTGAATCTTTAGTAGTGTGTTATTCTGACTCTTTAGTAGTGTGTTATTCTGACTCTTTAGTAGTGTGTTATTCTGACTCTTTTGTAGTGTGTTAGTTATTCTGACTCTAGTAGTGTGTTAGTTATTCTGACTCTTTAGTAGTGTGTTATTCTGACTCTTTAGTAGTGTGTTAGTTATTCTGACTCTTTAGTAGTGTGTTATTCTGACTCTTTAGTAGTGTGTTATTCTGACTCTTTAGTAGTGTGTTAGTTATTCTGACTCTTTAGTAGTGTGTTATTCTGACTCTTCAGTAGTGTGTTATTCTGACTCTTTAGTAGTGTGTTATTCTGACTCTTTAGTAGTGTGTTATTCTGACTCTTTAGTAGTGTGTTATTCTGAATCTTTAGTAGTGTGTTATTCTGACTCTTTAGTAGTGTGTTAGTTATTCTGACTCTTTAGTAGTGTGTTATTCTGACTCTTTAGTAGTGTGTTATTCTGACTCTTTAGTAGTGTGTTATTCTGACTCTTTTAGTAGTGTGTTATTCTGACTCTTTAGTAGTGTGTTATTCTGACTCTTTAGTAGTGTGTGTTATTCTGACTCTTTAGTAGTGTGTGTTATTCTGACTCTTTAGTAGTGTGTTATTCTGACTCTTTAGTAGTGTGTTATTCTGACTCTTTAGTAGTGTGTTATTCTGACTCTTTAGTAGTGTGTTGTTATTCTGACTCTTTAGTAGTGTGTTATTCTGACTTGTTATTCTGACTCTTTAGTAGTGTGTTATTCTGATTCTGACTCTTTAGTAGTGTGTTATTCTGACTCTTTAGCAGTGAGTTATTCTGACTCTTTAGTAGTGTGTTAGTTATTCTGACTCTTTAGTAGTGTGTTATTCTGACTCTTTAGTAGTGTGTTATTCTGACTCTTTAGCAGTGAGTTATTCTGACTCTTTAGTAGTGTGTTAGTTATTCTGACTCTTTAGTAGTGTGTTATTCTGACTCTTTAGTAGTGTGTTATTCTGACTCTTTAGCAGTGTGTTAGTTATTCTGACTCTTTAGTAGTGTGGTAATCTGAATCTTTAGTAGTGTGTTATTCTGACTCTTTAGTAGTGTGTTATTCTGACTCTTTAGTAGTGTGTTATTCTGACTCTTTAGTAGTGTGTTAGTTATTCTGACTCTTTAGTAGTGTGTTATTCTGACTCTTTAGTAGTGTGTTATTCTGACTCTTTAGTAGTGTGTTATTCTGACTCTTTAGTAGTGTGTTATTCTGACTCTTTAGTAGTGTGTTATTCTGACTCCTTAGTAGTGTGTTATTCTGACTCTTTAGAAGTGTGTTATTCTGACTCTTTAGTAGTGTGTTATTCTGACTCTTTAGCAGTGTGTTAGTTATTCTGACTCTTTAGTAGTGTGGTATTCTGAATCTTTAGTAGTGTGTTATTCTGACTCTTTAGTAGTGTGTTATTCTGACTCTTTAGCAGTGTGTTATTCTGACTCTTTAGTAGTGTGTTAGTTATTCTGACTCTTTAGTAGTGTGTTATTCTGACTCTTTAGTAGTGTGTTATTCTGACTCTTTAGCAGTGTGTTAGTTATTCTGACTCTTTAGTAGTGTGGTATTCTGAATCTTTAGTAGTGTGTTATTCTGACTCTTTAGTAGTGTGTTATTCTGACTCTTTAGTAGTGTGTTATTCTGACTCTTTAGTAGTGTGTTAGTTATTCTGACTCTTTAGTAGTGTTATTCTGACTCTTTAGTAGTGTGTTATTCTGACTCTTTAGTAGTGTGTTATTCTGACTCTTTAGTAGTGTTATTCTGACTCTTTAGTAGTGTGTTAGTTATTCTGACTCTTTAGTAGTGTGTTATTCTGACTCTTTAGTAGTGTGTTATTCTGACTCTTTAGTAGTGTGTTAGTTATTCTGACTCTTTAGTAGTGTGTTAGTTATTCTGACTCTTTAGTAGTGTGTTATTCTGACTCTTTAGTAGTGTGTTATTCTGACTCTTTAGTAGTGTGTTATTCTGAATCTTTAGTAGTGTGTTATTCTGACTCTTTAGTAGTGTGTTATTCTGACTCTTTAGTAGTGTGTTATTCTGACTCTTTAGTAGTGTGTTATTCTGACTCTTTAGTAGTGTGTTATTCTGACTCTTTAGTAGTGTGTTATTCTGACTCTTTAGTAGTGTGTTATTCTGACTCTTTAGTAGTGTGTTATTCTGACTCTTTAGTAGTGTGTTAGTTATTCTGACTCTTTAGTAGTGTGTTATTCTGACTCTTTAGTAGTGTGTTAGTTATTCTGACTCTTTAGTAGTGTGTTATTCTGACTCTTTAGTAGTGTGTTATTCTGACTCTTTAGTAGTGTGTTATTCTGAATCTTTAGTAGTGTGTTATTCTGACTCTTTAGTAGTGTGTTATTCTGACTCTTTAGTAGTGTGTTATTCTGACTCTTTAGTAGTGTGTTATTCTGAATCTTTAGTAGTGTTATTCTGACTCTTTAGTAGTGTGTTATTCTGACTCTTTAGTAGTGTGTTATTCTGACTCTTTAGTAGTGTGTTATTCTGACTCTTTAGTAGTGTGTTATTCTGACTCTTTAGTAGTGTGTTATTCTGACTCTTTAGTAGTGTGTTATTCTGACTCTTTAGTAGTGCGTTATTCTGACTCTTTAGTAGTGTGTTAGTTATTCTGACTCTTTAGTAGTGTGTTATTCTGACTCTTTAGTAGTGTGTTAGTTATTCTGACTCTTTAGAAGTGTGTTATTCTGACTATTTAGTAGTGTGTTATTCTGACTATTTAGTAGTGTGTTATTCTGACTCTTTAGTAGTGTGTTAGTTATTCTGACTCTTTAGTAGTGTGTTATTCTGACTCTTTAGTAGTGTGTTATTCTGACTCTTTAGTAGTGTGTTATTCTGACTCTTTAGTAGTGTGTTATTCTGACTCTTTAGTAGTGTGTTATTCTGACTCTTTAGTAGTGTGTTATTCTGACTCTTTAGTAGTGTGTTATTCTGACTCTTTAGTAGTGTGTTATTCTGACTCTTTAGTAGTGTGTTATTCTGACTCTTTAGTAGTGTGTTATTCTGACTCTTTAGTAGTGTGTTATTCTGACTCTTTAGTAGTGTGTTATTCTGACTCTTTAGTAGTGTGTTGTTATTCTGACTCTTTAGTAGTGTGTTGTTATTCTGACTCTTTAGTAGTGTGTTAGTTATTCTGACTCTTTAGTAGTGTGTTATTCTGACTCTTTAGTAGTGTGTTATTCTGACTCTTTAGTAGTGTGTTATTCTGAATCTTTAGTAGTGTGTTATTCTGACTCTTTAGTAGTGTGTTAGTTATTCTGACTCTTTAGTAGTGTGTTATTCTGACTCTTTAGTAGTGTGTTATTCTGACTCTTTAGTAGTGTGTTATTCTGACTCTTTAGTAGTGTGTTATTCTGACTCTTTAGCAGTGTGTTATTCTGACTCTTTAGTAGTGTGTTAGTTATTCTGACTCTTTAGTAGTGTGTTATTCTGACTCTTTAGTAGTGTGTTATTCTGACTCTTTAGTAGTGTGGTATTCTGAATCTTTAGTAGTGTGTTATTCTGACTCTTTAGTAGTGTGTTATTCTGACTCTTTAGTAGTGTGTTATTCTGACTCTTTAGTAGTGTGTTAGTTATTCTGACTCTTTAGTAGTGTGTTATTCTGACTCTTTAGTAGTGTGTTATTCTGACTCTTTAGTAGTGCGTTATTCTGACTCTTTAGTAGTGTGTTAGTTATTCTGACTCTTTAGTAGTGTGTTATTCTGACTCTTTAGTAGTGTGTTAGTTATTCTGACTCTTTAGTAGTGTGTTATTCTGACTCTTTAGTAGTGTGTTATTCTGACTCTTTAGTAGTGTGTTATTCTGAATCTTTAGTAGTGTGTTATTCTGACTCTTTAGTAGTGTGTTATTCTGACTCTTTAGTAGTGTGTTATTCTGACTCTTTAGTAGTGTGTTATTCTGACTCTTTAGTAGTGTGTTATTCTGACTCTTTAGTAGTGTGTTATTCTGACTCTTTAGTAGTGTGTTATTCTGAATCTTTAGTAGTGTGTTATTCTGACTCTTTAGTAGTGTGTTATTCTGACTCTTTAGTAGTGTGTTATTCTGACTCTTTTGTAGTGTGTTAGTTATTCTGACTCTTTAGTAGTGTGTTATTCTGACTCTTTAGTAGTGTGGTATTCTGAATCTTTAGTAGTGTGTTATTCTGACTCTTTAGTAGTGTGTTATTCTGACTCTTTAGTAGTGTGTTATTCTGACTCTTTAGTAGTATGTTATTCTGACTCTTTAGTAGTGTGTTATTCTGACTCTTTAGCAGTGTGTTATTCTGACTCTTTAGCAGTGTGTTATTCTGACTATTTAGTAGTGTGTTATTCTGACTCTTTCGTAGTGTGTTAGTTATTCTGACTCTTTAGTAGTGTGTTATTCTGACTCTTTAGTAGTGTGTTATTCTGACTCTTTAGTAGTATGTTATTCTGACTCTTTAGTAGTGTGTTATTCTGACTCTTTAGCAGTGTGTAATTCTGACTCTTTAGCAGTGTGTTATTCTGACTATTTAGTAGTGTGTTATTCTGACTCTTTAGTAGTGTGTTAGTTATTCTGACTCTTTAGTAGTGTGTTATTCTGAATCTTTAGTAGTGTGTTATTCTGACTCTTTAGTAGTGTGTAGTTATTCTGACTCTTTAGTAGTGTGTTATTCTGACTCTTTAGTAGTGTGTTATTCTGAATCTTTAGTAGTGTGTTATTCTGACTCTTTAGTAGTGTGTTAGTTATTCTGACTCTTTAGTAGTGTGTTATTCTGACTCTTTAGTAGTGTGTTATTCTGACTCTTTAGTAGTGTGTTATTCTGACTCTTTAGCAGTGTGTTATTCTGACTCTTTAGTAGTGTGTTAGTTATTCTGACTCTTTAGTAGTGTGTTATTCTGACTCTTTAGCAGTGTGTTAGTTATTCTGACTCTTTAGTAGTGTGGTATTCTGAATCTTTAGTAGTGTGTTATTCTGACTCTTTAGTAGTGTGTTATTCTGACTCTTTAGTAGTGTGTTATTCTGACTCTTTAGTAGTGTGTTATTCTGACTCTTTAGTAGTGTGTTATTCTGACTCTTTAGTAGTGTGTTATTCTGACTCTTTAGTAGTGCGTTATTCTGACTCTTTAGTAGTGCGTTATTCTGACTCTTTAGTAGTGTGTTAGTTATTCTGACTCTTTAGTAGTGTGTTATTCTGACTCTTTAGTAGTGTGTTAGTTATTCTGACTCTTTAGAAGTGTGTTATTCTGACTATTTAGTAGTGTGTTATTCTGACTCTTTAGTAGTGTGTTAGTTATTCTGACTCTTTAGTAGTGTGTTCGTTATTCTGACTCTTTAGTAGTGTGTTAGTTATTCTGACTCTTTAGTAGTGTGTTATTCTGACTCTTTAGCAGTGTGTAATTCTGACTCTTTAGCAGTGTGTTATTCTGACTCTTTAGTAGTGTGTTATTCTGACTCTTTAGTAGTGTGGTATTCTGAATCTTTAGTAGTGTGTTATTCTGACTCTTTAGTAGTGTGTTATTCTGACTCTTTAGTAGTGTGTTATTCTGAATCTTTAGTAGTGTTATTCTGACTCTTTAGTAGTGTGTTATTCTGACTCTTTAGTAGTGTGTTATTCTGACTCTTTAGTAGTGTGTTATTCTGACTCTTTAGTAGTGTGTTATTCTGACTCTTTAGTAGTGTGTTAGTTATTCTGACTCTTTAGTAGTGTGTTATTCTGACTCTTTAGTAGTGTGTTATTCTGACTCTTTAGTAGTATGTTATTCTGACTCTTTAGTAGTGTGTTATTCTGACTCTTTAGTAGTGTAATTCTGACTCTTTAGCAGTGTGTTATTCTGACTCTTTAGTAGTGTGTTATTCTGACTCTTTAGTAGTGTGTTAGTTATTCTGACTCTTTAGTAGTGTGTTATTCTGAATCTTTAGTAGTGTGTTATTCTGACTCTTTAGTAGTGTTGTTATTCTGACTCTTTAGTAGTGTGTTATTCTGACTCTTTAGTAGTGTGTTATTCTGACTCTTTAGTAGTGTGTTATTCTGACTCTTTAGTAGTGTTAGTTATTCTGACTCTTTAGTAGTGTGTTATTCTGACTCTTTAGTAGTGTGTTATTCTGACTCTTTAGTAGTGTGTTATTCTGACTCTTTAGTAGTGTGTTATTCTGACTCTTTAGTAGTGTGTTAGTTATTCTGACTCTTTAGTAGTGTGTTATTCTGACTCTTTAGCAGTGTGTTAGTTATTCTGACTCTTTAGTAGTGTGGTATTCTGAATCTTTAGTAGTGTGTTATTCTGACTCTTTAGTAGTGTGTTATTCTGACTCTTTAGTAGTGTGTTATTCTGACTCTTTAGTAGTGTGTTAGTTATTCTGACTCTTTAGTAGTGTGTTATTCTGACTCTTTAGTAGTGTGTTATTCTGACTCTTTAGTAGTGTGTTATTCTGACTCTTTAGTAGTGTGTTATTCTGACTCTTTAGTAGTGTGTTATTCTGACTCTTTAGTAGTGCGTTATTCTGACTCTTTAGTAGTGTGTTAGTTATTCTGACTCTTTAGTAGTGTGTTATTCTGACTCTTTAGTAGTGTGTTATTCTGACTCTTTAGCAGTGTGTTATTCTGAGTATTTAGTAGTGTGTTATTCTGACTCTTTAGTAGTGTGTTAGTTATTCTGACTCTTTAGTAGTGTGTTATTCTGACTCTTTAGTAGTGTGTTAGTTATTCTGACTCTTTAGAAGTGTGTTATTCTGACTATTTAGTAGTGTGTTATTCTGACTATTTAGTAGTGTGTTATTCTGACTCTTTAGTAGTGTGTTAGTTATTCTGACTCTTTAGTAGTGTGTTATTCTGACTCTTTAGTAGTGTGTTATTCTGACTCTTTAGTAGTGTGTTATTCTGAATCTTTAGTAGTGTGTTATTCTGACTCTTTAGTAGTGTGTTATTCTGACTCTTTAGTAGTGTGTTATTCTGACTCTTTAGTAGTGTGTTATTCTGACTCTTTAGTAGTGTGTTATTCTGAATCTTTAGTAGTGTGTTATTCTGACTCTTTAGTAGTGTGTTATTCTGACTCTTTAGTAGTGTGTTATTCTGACTCTTTAGTAGTGTGTTATTCTGACTCTTTAGTAGTGTGTTAGTTATTCTGACTCTTTAGTAGTGTGTTGTTATTCTGACTCTTTAGTAGTGTGTTAGTTATTCTGACTCTTTAGTAGTGTGTTATTCTGACTCTTTAGTAGTGTGTTATTCTGACTCTTTAGTAGTGTGTTATTCTGAATCTTTAGTAGTGTGTTATTCTGACTCTTTAGTAGTGTGTTAGTTATTCTGACTCTTTAGTAGTGTGTTATTCTGACTCTTTAGTAGTGTGTTATTCTGACTCTTTAGTAGTGTGTTATTCTGACTCTTTAGTAGTGTGTTATTCTGACTCTTTAGCAGTGTGTTATTCTGACTCTTTAGTAGTGTGTTGTTATTCTGACTCTTTAGTAGTGTGTTATTCTGACTCTTTAGCAGTGTGTTAGTTATTCTGACTCTTTAGTAGTGTGGTTATTCTGAATCTTTAGTAGTGTGTTATTCTGACTCTTTAGTAGTGTGTTATTCTGACTCTTTAGTAGTGTGTTATTCTGACTCTTTAGTAGTGTGTTAGTTATTCTGACTCTTTAGTAGTGTGTTATTCTGACTCTTTAGTAGTGTGTTATTCTGACTCTTTAGTAGTGTGTTATTCTGACTCTTTAGTAGTGTGTTAGTTATTCTGACTCTTTAGTAGTGTGTTATTCTGACTCTTTAGTAGTGTGTTAGTTATTCTGACTCTTTAGAAGTGTGTTATTCTGACTATTTAGTAGTGTGTTATTCTGACTCTTTAGTAGTGTGTTATTCTGAATCTTTAGTAGTGTGTTATTCTGACTCTTTAGTAGTGTGTTATTCTGAATCTTTAGTAGTGTGTTATTCTGACTCTTTAGTAGTGTGTTATTCTGACTCTTTAGTAGTGTGTTATTCTGACTCTTTAGTAGTGTGTTATTCTGACTCTTTAGCAGTGTGTTATTCTGACTCTTTAGTAGTGTGTTATTCTGACTCTTTAGTAGTGTGTTATTCTGACTCTTTAGTAGTGTGTTATTCTGTTATTCTGACTCTTTAGTAGTGTGTTATTCTGACTCTTTAGTAGTGTGGTTATTCTGACTCTTTAGTAGTGTGTTATTCTGACTCTTTAGTAGTGTGTTATTCTGACTCTTTAGTAGTGTGTTATTCTGACTCTTTAGTAGTGTGTTATTCTGACTCTTTAGTAGTGTGTTATTCTGACTCTTTAGTAGTGTGTTATTCTGACTCTTTAGTAGTGTGTTAGTTATTCTGACTCTTTAGTAGTGTGTTATTCTGACTCTTTAGTAGTGTGTTATTCTGACTCTTTAGTAGTGTGTTATTCTGACTCTTTAGTAGTGCGTTATTCTGACTCTTTAGCAGTGTTATTCTGACTCTTTAGTAGTGTGTTATTCTGACTATTTAGTAGTGTGTTATTCTGACTCTTTAGTAGTGTGTTAGTTATTCTGACTCTTTAGTAGTGTGTTATTCTGAATCTTTAGTAGTGTGTTATTCTGACTCTTTAGTAGTGTGTTAGTTATTCTGACTCTTTAGTAGTGTGTTATTCTGACTCTTTAGTAGTGTGTTATTCTGAATCTTTAGTAGTGTGTTATTCTGACTCTTTAGTAGTGTTGTTATTCTGACTCTTTAGTAGTGTGTTATTCTGACTCTTTAGTAGTGTGTTATTCTGACTCTTTAGTAGTGTGTTATTCTGACTCTTTAGCAGTGTGTTATTCTGACTCTTTAGTAGTGTGTTAGTTATTCTGACTCTTTAGTAGTGTGTTATTCTGACTCTTTAGCAGTGTGTTAGTTATTCTGACTCTTTAGTAGTGTGGTATTCTGAATCTTTAGTAGTGTGTTATTCTGACTCTTTAGTAGTGTGTTATTCTGACTCTTTAGTAGTGTGTTATTCTGACTCTTTAGTAGTGTGTTAGTTATTCTGACTCTTTAGTAGTGTGTTATTCTGACTCTTTAGTAGTGTGTTATTCTGACTCTTTAGTAGTGTGTTATTCTGACTCTTTAGTAGTGTGTTATTCTGACTCTTTAGTAGTGTGTTAGTTATTCTGACTCTTTAGTAGTGTGTTATTCTGACTCTTTAGTAGTGTGTTAGTTATTCTGACTCTTTAGAAGTGTGTTATTCTGACTATTTAGTAGTGTGTTATTCTGACTCTTTAGTAGTGTGTTAGTTATTCTGACTCTTTAGTAGTGTGTTATTCTGACTCTTTAGTAGTGTGTTAGTTATTCTGACTCTTTAGTAGTGTGTTATTCTGACTCTTTTTAGTAGTGTGTTAGTTATTCTGACTCTTTAGAAGTGTGTTATTCTGACTATTTAGTAGTGTGTTATTCTGACTATTTAGTAGTGTGTTATTCTGACTCTTTAGTAGTGTGTTAGTTATTCTGACTCTTTAGTAGTGTGTTATTCTGACTCTTTAGTAGTGTGTTATTCTGACTCTTTAGTAGTGTGGTATTCTGAATCTTTAGTAGTGTGTTATTCTGACTCTTTAGTAGTGTGTTATTCTGACTCTTTAGTAGTGTGTTATTCTGACTCTTTAGTAGTGTGTTATTCTGACTCTTTAGTAGTGTGTTATTCTGAATCTTTAGTAGTGTGTTATTCTGACTCTTTAGTAGTGTGTTATTCTGACTCTTTAGTAGTGTGTTATTCTGACTCTTTAGTAGTGTGTTATTCTGACTCTTTAGTAGTGTGTTAGTTATTCTGACTCTTTAGTAGTGTGTTCGTTATTCTGACTCTTTAGTAGTGTGTTAGTTATTCTGACTCTTTAGTAGTGTGTTATTCTGACTCTTTAGTAGTGTGTTATTCTGACTCTTTAGTAGTGTGTTATTCTGAATCTTTAGTAGTGTGTTATTCTGACTCTTTAGTAGTGTGTTAGTTATTCTGACTCTTTAGTAGTGTGTTATTCTGACTCTTTAGTAGTGTGTTATTCTGACTCTTTAGTAGTGTGTTATTCTGACTCTTTAGTAGTGTGTTATTCTGACTCTTTAGCAGTGTGTTATTCTGACTCTTTAGTAGTGTGTTAGTTATTCTGACTCTTTAGTAGTGTGTTATTCTGACTCTTTTGCAGTGTGTTAGTTATTCTGACTCTTTAGTAGTGTGGTATTCTGAATCTTTAGTAGTGTGTTATTCTGACTCTTTAGTAGTGTGTTATTCTGACTCTTTAGTAGTGTGTTATTCTGACTCTTTAGTAGTGTGTTAGTTATTCTGACTCTTTAGTAGTGTGTTATTCTGACTCTTTAGTAGTGTGTTATTCTGACTCTTTAGTAGTGCGTTATTCTGACTCTTTAGTAGTGTGTTAGTTATTCTGACTCTTTAGTAGTGTGTTATTCTGACTCTTTAGTAGTGTGTTAGTTATTCTGACTCTTTAGAAGTGTGTTATTCTGACTATTTAGTAGTGTGTTATTCTGACTCTTTAGTAGTGTGTTATTCTGAATCTTTAGTAGTGTGTTATTCTGACTCTTTAGTAGTGTGTTATTCTGAATCTTTAGTAGTGTGTTATTCTGACTCTTTAGTAGTGTGTTATTCTGACTCTTTAGTAGTGTGTTATTCTGACTCTTTAGTAGTGTGTTATTCTGACTCTTTAATAGTGTGTTATTCTGAATCTTTAGTAGTGTGTTATTCTGACTCTTTAGTAGTGTGTTATTCTGACTCTTTAGTAGTGTGTTATTCTGACTCTTTTGTAGTGTGTTAGTTATTCTGACTCTTTAGTAGTGTGTTATTCTGACTCTTTAGTAGTGTGGTATTCTGAATCTTTAGTAGTGTGTTATTCTGACTCTTTAGTAGTGTGTTATTCTGACTCTTTAGTAGTGTGTTATTCTGACTCTTTAGTAGTATGTTATTCTGACTCTTTAGTAGTGTGTTATTCTGACTCTTTAGTAGTGTGTTATTCTGACTCTTTAGCAGTGTGTTATTCTGAGTATTTAGTAGTGTGTTATTCTGACTCTTTCGTAGTGTGTTAGTTATTCTGACTCTTTAGTAGTGTGTTATTCTGACTCTTTAGTAGTATGTTATTCTGACTCTTTAGTAGTGTGTTATTCTGACTCTTTAGCAGTGTGTAATTCTGACTCTTTAGCAGTGTGTTATTCTGACTATTTAGTAGTGTGTTATTCTGACTCTTTCGTAGTGTGTTAGTTATTCTGACTCTTTAGTAGTGTGTTATTCTGAATCTTTAGTAGTGTGTTATTCTGACTCTTTAGTAGTGTGTTAGTTATTCTGACTCTTTAGTAGTGTGTTATTCTGACTCTTTAGTAGTGTGTTATTCTGAATCTTTAGTAGTGTGTTATTCTGACTCTTTAGTAGTGTGTTAGTTATTCTGACTCTTTAGTAGTGTGTTATTCTGACTCTTTAGTAGTGTGTTATTCTGACTCTTTAGTAGTGTGTTATTCTGACTCTTTAGCAGTGTGTTATTCTGACTCTTTAGTAGTGTGTTAGTTATTCTGACTCTTTAGTAGTGTGTTATTCTGACTCTTTAGTAGTGTGGTATTCTGAATCTTTAGTAGTGTGTTATTCTGACTCTTTAGTAGTGTGTTATTCTGACTCTTTAGTAGTGTGTTATTCTGACTCTTTAGTAGTGTGTTATTCTGACTCTTTAGCAGTGTGTTATTCTGAGTATTTAGTAGTGTGTTATTCTGACTCTTTCGTAGTGTGTTAGTTATTCTGACTCTTTAGTAGTGTGTTATTCTGACTCTTTAGTAGTGTGTTATTCTGACTCTTTAGTAGTATGTTATTCTGACTCTTTAGTAGTGTGTTATTCTGACTCTTTAGCAGTGTGTAATTCTGACTCTTTAGCAGTGTGTTATTCTGACTATTTAGTAGTGTGTTATTCTGACTCTTTTTAGTGTGTTAGTTATTCTGACTCTTTAGTAGTGTGTTATTCTGACTCTTTAGTAGTGTGTTATTCTGAATCTTTAGTAGTGTGTTATTCTGACTCTTTAGTAGTGTGTTAGTTATTCTGACTCTTTAGTAGTGTGTTATTCTGACTCTTTAGTAGTGTGTTATTCTGACTCTTTAGTAGTGTGTTATTCTGACTCTTTAGTAGTGTGTTATTCTGACTCTTTAGCAGTGTGTTATTCTGACTCTTTAGTAGTGTGTTAGTTATTCTGACTCTTTAGTAGTGTGTTATTCTGACTCTTTAGCAGTGTGTTAGTTATTCTGACTCTTTAGTAGTGTGGTATTCTGAATCTTTAGTAGTGTGTTATTCTGACTCTTTAGTAGTGTGTTATTCTGACTCTTTAGTAGTGTGTTATTCTGACTCTTTAGCAGTGTGTTATTCTGAGTATTTAGTAGTGTGTTATTCTGACTCTTTCGTAGTGTGTTAGTTATTCTGACTCTTTAGTAGTGTGTTATTCTGACTCTTTAGTAGTGTGTTATTCTGACTCTTTAGTAGTATGTTATTCTGACTCTTTAGTAGTGTGTTATTCTGACTCTTTAGCAGTGTGTAATTCTGACTCTTTAGCAGTGTGTTATTCTGACTATTTAGTAGTGTGTTATTCTGACTCTTTCGTAGTGTGTTAGTTATTCTGACTCTTTAGTAGTGTGTTATTCTGACTCTTTAGTAGTGTGTTATTCTGAATCTTTAGTAGTGTGTTATTCTGACTCTTTAGTAGTGTGTTAGTTATTCTGACTCTTTAGTAGTGTGTTATTCTGACTCTTTAGCAGTGTGTTATTCTGAGTATTTAGTAGTGTGTTATTCTGACTCTTTCGTAGTGTGTTAGTTATTCTGACTCTTTAGTAGTGTGTTATTCTGACTCTTTAGTAGTGTGTTATTCTGACTCTTTAGTAGTATGTTATTCTGACTCTTTAGTAGTGTGTTATTCTGACTCTTTAGCAGTGTGTTATTCTGACTCTTTAGCAGTGTGTTATTCTGACTATTTAGTAGTGTGTTATTCTGACTCTTTCGTAGTGTGTTAGTTATTCTGACTCTTTAGTAGTGTGTTATTCTGACTCTTTAGTAGTGTGTTATTCTGAATCTTTAGTAGTGTGTTATTCTGACTCTTTAGTAGTGTGTTAGTTATTCTGACTCTTTAGTAGTGTGTTATTCTGACTCTTTAGTAGTGTGTTATTCTGACTCTTTAGTAGTGTGTTATTCTGACTCTTTAGTAGTGTGTTATTCTGACTCTTTAGCAGTGTGTTATTCTGACTCTTTAGTAGTGTGTTAGTTATTCTGACTCTTTAGTAGTGTGTTATTCTGACTCTTTAGCAGTGTGTTAGTTATTCTGACTCTTTAGTAGTGTGGTATTCTGAATCTTTAGTAGTGTGTTATTCTGACTCTTTAGTAGTGTGTTATTCTGACTCTTTAGTAGTGTGTTATTCTGACTCTTTAGCAGTGTGTTATTCTGAGTATTTAGTAGTGTGTTATTCTGACTCTTTCGTAGTGTGTTAGTTATTCTGACTCTTTAGTAGTGTGTTATTCTGACTCTTTAGTAGTGTGTTATTCTGACTCTTTAGTAGTATGTTATTCTGACTCTTTAGTAGTGTGTTATTCTGACTCTTTAGCAGTAATTCTGACTCTTTAGCAGTGTGTTATTCTGACTATTTAGTAGTGTACACACTGCTAAAGAGTCAGAATAACACACTACTAAAGAGTCAGAATAACACACTACTAAAGAGTCAGAATAACACACTACTAAAGATTCAGAATACACACTACTAAAGAGTCAGAATAACTAAGTCACACTGCTAAAGAGTCAGAATAACACACTACTAAAGAGTCAGAATAACTAACACACTACTAAAGAGTCAGAATAACACACTACTAAAGAGTCAGAATAACACACTACTAAAGAGTCAGAATAACACACTACTAAAGAGTCAGAATAACACACTACTAAAGAGTCAGAATAACACACTACTAAAGAGTCAGAATAACTAACACACTACTAAAGAGTCAGAATAACACACTACTAAAGAGTCAGAATAACACACTACTAAAGAGTCAGAATAACACACTACTAAAGAGTCAGAATAACTAACACACTACGAAAGAGTCAGAATAACACACTACTAAATAGTCAGAATAACACACTGCTAAAGAGTCAGAATTACACACTGCTAAAGAGTCAGAATAACACACTACTAAAGAGTCAGAATAACATACTACTAAAGAGTCAGAATAACACACTACTAAAGAGTCAGAATAACACACTACTAAAGAGTCAGAATAACTAACACACTACTAAAGAGTCAGAATAACACACTGCTAAAGAGTCAGAATAACACACTACTAAAGAGTCAGAATAACACACTACTAAAGAGTCAGAATAACTAACACACTACTAAAGAGTCAGAATAACACACTACTAAAGATTCAGAATAACACACTACTAAAGAGTCAGAATAACACACTACTAAAGAGTCAGAATAACTAACACACTACGAAAGAGTCAGAATAACACACTACTAAATAGTCAGAATAACACACTGCTAAAGAGTCAGAATTACACACTGCTAAAGAGTCAGAATAACACACTACTAAAGAGTCAGAATAACATACTACTAAAGAGTCAGAATAACACACTACTAAAGAGTCAGAATAACACACTACTAAAGAGTCAGAATAACTAACACACTACGAAAGAGTCAGAATAACACACTACTAAATACTCAGAATAACACACTGCTAAAGAGTCAGAATAACACACTACTAAAGAGTCAGAATAACACACTACTAAAGAGTCAGAATAACACACTACTAAAGAGTCAGAATAACACACTACTAAAGAGTCAGAATAACTAACACACTGCTAAAGAGTCAGAATAACACACTACTAAAGAGTCAGAATAACTAACACACTACTAAAGAGTCAGAATAACACACTGCTAAAGAGTCAGAATAACACACTACTAAAGAGTCAGAATAACACACTACTAAAGAGTCAGAATAACACACTACTAAAGAGTCAGAATAACACACTACTAAAGAGTCAGAATAACACACTACTAAAGAGTCAGAATAACACACTACTAAAGATTCAGAATAACACACTACTAAAGAGTCAGAATAACACACTACTAAAGAGTCAGAATAACTAACACACTACGAAAGAGTCAGAATAACACACTACTAAATAGTCAGAATAACACACTGCTAAAGAGTCAGAATTACACACTGCTAAAGAGTCAGAATAACACACTACTAAAGAGTCAGAATAACACTACTAAAGAGTCAGAATAACACACTAAAGAGTCAGAATAACACACTACTAAAGAGTCAGAATAAACACTACTAAAGTCAGAATAAACAGAGTCAGAATAACACACTACTAAAGAGTCAGAATAACACACTACTAAAGAGTCAGAATAATAACACACTACTAAAGAGTCAGAATAACACACTACTAAAGAGTCAGAATAACACACTACTAAAGAGTCAGAATAAACACACTAAGAGTCAGAATAAACTAGAGTCAGAATAACACACTACTAAAGAGTCAGAATAACACACTACTAAAGAGTCAGAATAACACACTACTAAAGAGTCAGAATAACACACTACTAAAGATTCAGAATAACACACTACTAAAGAGTCAGAATAACTAACACACTACTAAAGAGTCAGAACTAACACACTACTAAAGAGTCAGAATAACACACTACTAAAGAGTCAGAATAACACACTGCTAAAGAGTCAGAATAACACACTACTAAAGAGTCAGAATAACACACTACTAAAGAGTCAGAATAACACACTACTAAAGAGTCAGAATAACTAACACTACTAAAGAGTCAGAATAACACACTACTAAAGAGTCAGAATAACACACTACTAAGAGTCAGAATAACACACTACTAAAGAGTCAGAATAACTAACAGTCACTACTAAAGAGTCAGAATAACACAACAAACAGAATACTAAAGAGTCAGAATAACTAACACACTACTAAAGAGTCAGAATAACACACTACTAAAGAGTCAGAATAACACACTACTAACAGTCAGAATACTAACACACTACTAAAGAGTCAGAATAACACACTACTAAAAGTCAGAATAACACACTACTAAAAAAAGTCAGAATAACACACTACTAAAGAGTCAGAATAACACACTACTAAAGAGTCAGAATAACTAACACACTACTAAAGAGTCAGAATAACACACTACTAAAGAGTCAGAATAAACACTACTAAAGAGTCAGAATAACACACTACTAAAGAGTCAGAATAACACACTACTAAAGAGTCAGAATAACACACTACTAAAGAGTCAGAATAACACACTACTAAAAGTCAGAATAACACACTACTAAAGAGTCAGAATAACACACTACTAAAGAGTCAGAATAACACACTACTAAAGAGTCAGAATAACACACTACTAAAGAGTCAGAATAACACACTACTAAAGAGTCAGAATAACTACTAAAGTCACACTACTAAAGAGTCAGAATAACACACTACTAAAGTCAGAGTAACACACTACTAAAAGTCAGAATAACACACTACTAAAGAGTCAGAATAACACACTACTAAAGAGTCAGAATAACACACTACTAAAGAGTCAGAATAACACACTACTAAAGAGTCAGAATAACACACTACTAAAGAGTCAGAATAACACACTACTAAAAGTCAGAATAACACACTACTAAAGAGTCAGAATAACACACTACTAAAGAGTCAGAATAACACACTACTAAAGAGTCAGAATAACACACTACTAAAAGTCAGAATAACACACTACTAAAGTCAGAATAACACACTACTAAAAGTCAGAATAACTAACACTACTAAAGAGTCAGAATAACACACTACTAAATAGTCAGAATAACACACTACTAAAGAGTCAGAATAACACACTACTAAAGAGTCAGAATAACACACTACTAAAGAGTCAGAATAACACACTACTAAAGAGTCAGAATAACACACACTAAAGAGTCAGAATAAACACTACTAAAGAGTCAGAATAACTAACACACTAAAGAGTCAGAATAACACACTACTAAAGAGTCAGAATAACTAAAGAGTCAGAACACTACTAAAGAGTCAGAATAACACACTACTAAAGATTCAGAATAACACACTATTAAAGAGTCAGAATAACACACTACTAAAGAGTCAGAATAACACACTACTAAAGAGTCAGAATAACACACTACTAAAGAGTCAGAATAACACACTACTAAAGAGTCAGAATAACACACTACTAAAGAGTCAGAATAACTAACACACTACTAAAGAGTCAGAATAACACACTGCTAAAGAGTCAGAATAACACACTACTAAAGAGTCAGAATAACACACTCAGAATAACACACTACTAAGAGTCAGAACTAAAGAGTCAGAATAACTAACACTGCTAAAGAGTCAGAATAACACACTACTAAAGAGTCAGAATAACACACTACTAAAGAGTCAGAATAACACACTACTAAAGAGTCAGAATAACACACTACTAAAGAGTCAGAATAACTAACACACTAAAGAGTCAGAATAACACTACTAAAGAGTCAGAATAATAACACACTACTAAAGAGTCAGAATAACACACTACTAAAGAGTCAGAATAACACACTTCTAAAGAGTCAGAATAACTAACACACTACTAAAGAGTCAGAATAACACACTACTAAAGAGTCAGAATAACTAACACACTACTAAAGAGTCAGAATAACACACTACTAAAGAGTCAGAATAACACACTACTAAAGATTCAGAATAACATACTGCTAAAGAGTCAGAATAACACACTGCTAAAGAGTCAGAATAACACACTGCTAAAGAGTCAGAATAACACACTGCTAAAGAGTCAGAATAACACACTGCTAAAGAGTCAGAATAACACACTACTAAAGAGTCAGAATAACACACTGCTAAAGAGTCAGAATAACACACTACTAAAGAGTCAGAATAACACACTACTAAAGAGTCAGAATAACTAACACACTACTAAAGAGTCAGAATAACACACTACTAAATAGTCAGAATAACACACTGCTAAAGAGTCAGAATAACACACTACTAAAGAGTCAGAATAACACACTACTAAAGAGTCAGAATAACTAACACACTACTAAAGAGTCAGAATAACACACTGCTAAAGAGTCAGAATAACACACTACTAAAGAGTCAGAATAACACACTACTAAAGAGTCAGAATAACTAACACACTACTAAAGAGTCAGAATAACACACTGCTAAAGAGTCAGAATAACACACTACTAAAGAGTCAGAATAACACACTACTAAAGAGTCAGAATAACACACTACTAAAGAGTCAGAATAACACACTACTAAAGAGTCAGAATAACACACTACTAAAGAGTCAGAATAACACACTACTAAAGAGTCAGAATAACACACTACTAAGAGTCAGAATAACTAACACACTACTAAAGAGTCAGAATAACACACTACTAAAGAGTCAGAATAACTAACACACTACTAAAGAGTCAGAATATCACACTACTAAATAGTCAGAATAACACACTTCTAAAGAGTCAGAATAACACACTACTAAAGAGTCAGAATAACAAACTACTAAAGAGTCAGAATAACACACTACTAAAGAGTCAGAATAACACACTACTAAAGAGTCAGAATAACACACTACTAAAGAGTCAGAATAACACACTACTAAAGAGTCAGAATAACACACTACTAAAAGTCAGAATAACTAACACACTACTAAAGAGTCAGAATAACACACTACTAAAGAGTCAGAATAACACACTACTAAAGAGTCAGAATAACACACTACTAAAGATTCAGATTACCACACTACTAAAGAGTCAGAATAACTAACACACTGCTAAAGAGTCAGAATAACACACTACTAAAGAGTCAGAATAACACACTACTAAAGAGTCAGAATAACACACTACTAAAGAGTCAGAATAACACACTACTAAAGAGTCAGAATAACACACTACTAAAGAGTCAGAATAACACACTACTAAAGAGTCAGAATAACACACTACTAAAGAGTCAGAATAACTAACACACTACTAAAGATTCAGAATAACACACTACTAAAGAGTCAGAATAACACACTACTAAAGAGTCAGAATAACTAACACACTACTAAAGAGTATTTAGTAGTGTGTTATTCTGACTCTTTAGTGTGTTAGTTATTCTGACTCTTTAGTAGTGTGTTATTCTGACTCTTTAGTAGTGTGTTATTCTGAATCTTTAGTAGTGTGTTATTCTGACTCTTTAGTAGTGTGTTAGTTATTCTGACTCTTTAGTAGTGTGTTATTCTGACTCTTTAGTAGTGTGTTATTCTGACTCTTTAGTAGTGTGTTATTCTGACTCTTTAGTAGTGTGTTATTCTGACTCTTTAGTAGTGTGTTAGTTATTCTGACTCTTTAGTAGTGTGTTATTCTGACTCTTTAGCAGTGTGTTAGTTATTCTGACTCTTTAGTAGTGTGGTATTCTGAATCTTTAGTAGTGTGTTATTCTGACTCTTTAGTAGTGTGTTATTCTGACTCTTTAGTAGTGTGTTATTCTGACTCTTTAGTAGTGTGTTAGTTATTCTGACTCTTTAGTAGTGTGTTATTCTGACTCTTTAGTAGTGTGTTATTCTGACTCTTTAGTAGTGTGTTATGACTCTGACTCTTTAGTAGTGTGTTATTATTCTGACTCTTTAGTAGTGCGTTATTCTGACTCTTTAGTAGTGTGTTAGTTATTCTGACTCTTTAGTAGTGTGTTATTCTGACTCTTTAGTAGTGTGTTAGTTATTCTGACTCTTTAGTAGTGTGTTATTCTGACTATTTAGTAGTGTGTTATTCTGACTCTTTAGTAGTGTGTTAGTTATTCTGACTCTTTAGTAGTGTGTTCGTTATTCTGACTCTTTAGTAGTGTGTTAGTTATTCTGACTCTATAGTAGTGTGTTATTCTGACTCTTTAGTAGTGTGTTATTCTGACTCTTTAGTAGTGTGTTATTCTGACTCTTTAGCAGTGTGTTAGTTATTCTGACTCTTTAGTAGTGTGTTATTCTGACTCTTTAGCAGTGTGTTATTCTGACTCTTTAGCAGTGTGTAATTCTGACTCTTTAGCAGTGTGTTATTCTGACTCTTTAGTAGTGTGTTAGTTATTCTGACTCTTTAGTAGTGTGTTATTCTGACTCTTTAGTAGTGTGTTATTCTGAATCTTTAGTAGTGTGTTATTCTGACTCTGTTATTCTGACTCTTTAGTAGTGTGTTATTCTGACTCTTTAGTAGTGTGTTATTCTGACTCTTTAGTAGTGTGTTATTCTGACTCTTTAGTAGTGTGTTATTCTGACTCTTTAGTAGTGTGTTATTCTGACTCTTTAGTAGTGTGTTAGTTATTCTGACTCTTTAGTAGTGTGTTATTCTGACTCTTTAGTAGTGTGTTATTCTGACTCTTTAGTAGTGTGTTATTCTGACTCTTTAGTAGTGCGTTATTCTGACTCTTTAGTAGTGTGTTAGTTATTCTGACTCTTTAGTAGTGTGTTAGTTATTCTGACTCTTTAGTAGTGTGTTAGTTATTCTGACTCTTTAGTAGTGTGTTATTCTGACTCTTTAGTAGTGTGTTATTCTGACTCTTTAGTTGTGTGTTATTCTGACTCTTTAGTAGTGTGTTAGTTATTCTGACTCTTTAGTAGTGTGTTCGTTATTCTGACTCTTTAGTAGTGTGTTATTCTGACTCTTTAGTAGTGTGTTATTCTGACTCTTTAGTAGTGTGTTATTCTGACTCTTTAGTAGTGTGTTAGTTATTCTGACTCTTTAGTAGTGTGTTATTCTGACTCTTTAGTAGTGTGGTATTCTGAATCTTTAGTAGTGTGTTATTCTGACTCTTTAGTAGTGTGTTATTCTGACTCTTTAGTAGTGTGTTATTCTGACTCTTTAGTAGTATGTTATTCTGACTCTTTAGTAGTGTGTTATTCTGACTCTTTAGCAGTGTGTTATTCTGACTCTTTAGCAGTGTGTTATTCTGACTATTTAGTAGTGTGTTATTCTGACTCTTTAGCAGTGTGTTATTCTGACTCTTTAGCAGTGTGTTATTCTGAGTATTTAGTAGTGTGTTATTCTGACTCTTTCGTAGTGTGTTAGTTATTCTGTTAGTAGTTATTCTGACTCTTTAGTAGTGTGTTATTCTGACTCTTTAGTAGTGTTATTCTGACTCTTTAGTAGTTGTTATTCTGACTCTTTAGTAGTGTGTTATTCTGACTCTTTAGCAGTGTGTATTCTGACTCTTTAGCAGTGTGTTATTCTGACTATTTAGTAGTGTGTTATTCTGACTCTTTAGTAGTGTGTTAGTTATTCTGACTCTTTAGTAGTGTGTTATTCTGACTCTTTAGTAGTGTGTTATTCTGACTCTTTAGTAGTGTGTTATTCTGACTCTTTAGTAGTGTGTTAGTTATTCTGACTCTTTAGTAGTGTGTTATTCTGACTCTTTAGTAGTGTGTTATTCTGACTCTTTAGTAGTGTGTTATTCTGACTCTTTAGTAGTGTGTTATTCTGACTCTTTAGCAGTGTGTTATTCTGACTCTTTAGTAGTGTGTTAGTTATTCTGACTCTTTAGTAGTGTGTTATTCTGACTCTTTAGCAGTGTGTTAGTTATTCTGACTCTTTAGTAGTGTGGTATTCTGAATCTTTAGTAGTGTGTTATTCTGACTCTTTAGTAGTGTGTTATTCTGACTCTTTAGTAGTGTGTTATTCTGACTCTTTAGCAGTGTGTTATTCTGACTCTTTAGTAGTGTGTTATTCTGACTCTTTAGCAGTGTGTTATTCTGACTCTTTAGTAGTGTGTTATTCTGACTCTTTAGTAGTGTGTTATTCTGACTCTTTTAGTAGTGTGTTATTCTGACTCTTTAGTAGTGTGTTATTCTGACTCTTTAGCAGTGTGTTATTCTGACTCTTTAGCAGTGTGTTATTCTGACTCTTTAGTAGTGTGTTATTCTGACTCTTTAGTAGTGTGTTATTCTGACTCTTTAGTAGTGTGTTATTCTGACTCTTTAGTAGTGTGTTATTCTGAATCTTTAGTAGTGTGTTATTCTGACTCTTTAGTAGTGTGTTAGTTATTCTGACTCTTTAGTAGTGTGTTATTCTGACTCTTTAGTAGTGTGTTATTCTGTATTTAGTAGTGTGTTATTCTGACTCTTTAGTAGTGTGTTAGTTATTCTGACTCTTTAGTAGTGTGTTATTCTGACTCTTTAGTAGTGTGTTATTCTGACTCTTTAGTAGTGTGTTATTCTGACTCTTTAGTAGTGTGTTATTCTGACTCTTTAGTAGTGTGTAGTTATTCTGACTCTTTAGTAGTGTGTTATTCTGACTCTTTAGTAGTGTGTTATTCTGACTTTAGTAGTGTGTTGTTATTCTGACTCTTTAGTAGTGTGTTATTCTGACTCTTTAGTAGTGTGTTATTCTGAATCTTTAGTAGTGTGTTATTCTGACTCTTTAGTAGTGTTGTTATTCTGACTCTTTAGTAGTGTGTTATTCTGACTCTTTAGTAGTGTGTTATTCTGACTCTTTAGTAGTGTGTTATTCTGACTCTTTAGTAGTGTGTTATTCTGACTCTTTAGTAGTGTGTTATTCTGACTCTTTAGTAGTGTGTTAGTTATTCTGACTCTTTAGTAGTGTGTTATTCTGACTCTTTAGCAGTGTGTTAGTTATTCTGACTCTTTAGTAGTGTGTGTTATTCTGACTCTTTAGTAGTGTGTTATTCTGACTCTTTAGTAGTGTTTATTCTGACTCTTTAGTAGTGTGTTATTCTGACTCTTTAGTAGTGTGTTATTCTGTTATTCTGTTATTCTGACTCTTTAGTAGTGTGTTAGTTATTCTGACTCTTTAGTAGTGTGTTATTCTGACTCTTTAGTAGTGTGTTATTCTGACTCTTTAGTAGTGTGTTATTCTGACTCTTTAGTAGTGTGTTATTCTGACTCTCTTTAGTAGTGTTTAGTGTGTTATTCTGTAGTGTGTGTTATTCTGACTCTTTAGTAGTGTGTTATTCTGACTCTTTAGTAGTGTGTTAGTTATTCTGACTCTTTAGTAGTGTGTTATTCTGACTCTTTAGTAGTGTGTTATTCTGACTCTTTAGTAGTGTGTTATTCTGACTCTTTAGTAGTGTGTTATTCTGTTATTCTGACTCTTTAGTAGTGTGTTATTCTGACTCTTTAGTAGTGTGTTATTCTGACTCTTTAGTAGTGTGTTATTCTGACTCTTTAGTAGTGTGTTGTTATTCTGACTCTTTTAGTAGTGTGTTATTCTGACTCTTTAGTAGTGTGTTATTCTGACTCTTTAGTAGTGTGTTATTCTGACTCTTTAGTAGTGTGTTATTCTTTGTAGTGTGTTACTCTTTAGTAGTGTGTTATTCTGACTCTTTAGTAGTGTGTTATTCTGACTCTTTAGTAGTGTGTTAGTTATTCTGACTCTCTTTAGTAGTGTGTTATTCTGACTCTTTAGTAGTGTGTTATTCTGACTCTTTAGTAGTGTGTGACTCTTTAGTGTTATTCTGACTCTTTAGTAGTGTGTTATTCTGACTCTTTAGTAGTGTGTTATTCTGACTCTTTAGTAGTGTGTTATTCTGACTCTTTAGTAGTGTGTAGTTATTCTGACTCTTTAGAAGTGTGTTATTCTGACTATTTAGTAGTGTGTTATTCTGACTCTTTAGTAGTGTGTTGTTATTCTGACTCTTTAGTAGTGTGTTATTCTGACTCTTTAGTAGTGTGTTAGTTATTCTGACTCTTTAGTAGTGTGTTATTCTGACTCTTTAGTAGTGTGTTATTCTGACTCTTTAGTAGTGTGTTATTCTGACTCTTTAGTAGTGTGTTGTTATTCTGACTCTTTAGTAGTGTGTTATTCTGACTCTTTAGTAGTGTGTTATTCTGACTCTTTAGTAGTGTGTATTCTGACTCTTTAGTGTGTTATTCTGACTCTTTAGTAGTGTGTTATTCTGTTATTCTGACTCTTTAGTAGTGTGTTATTCTGACTCTTTAGTAGTGTGTTATTCTGACTCTTTAGTAGTGTGTTATTCTGACTCTTTAGTAGTGTGGTATTCTGAATCTTTAGTAGTGTGTTATTCTGACTCTTTAGTAGTGTGTTATTCTGACTCTTTAGTAGTGTGTTATTCTGACTCTTTAGTAGTATGTTATTCTGACTCTTTAGTAGTGTGTTATTCTGACTCTTTAGCAGTGTGTTATTCTGACTCTTTAGCAGTGTGTTATTCTGACTCTTTAGCAGTGTGTTATTCTGAGTATTTAGTAGTGTGTTATTCTGACTCTTTAGTAGTGTGTTATTCTGACTCTTTAGTAGTGTGTTATTCTGACTCTTTAGTAGTGTGTTATTCTGACTCTTTAGTAGTGTGTTATTCTGACTCTTTAGTAGTGTGTTATTCTGACTCTTTAGTGTGTTAGCTTTAGTGTGTTATTCTGACTCTTTAGTAGTGTTGTTATTCTGACTCTTTAGTAGTGTGTTATTCTGACTCTTTAGTAGTGTGTTGTTATTCTGACTCTTTAGTAGTGTGGTATTCTGACTCTTTCTGACTCTTTAGTGTGTTAGTTATTCTGACTCTTTAGTAGTGTGTTATTCTGACTCTTTAGTAGTGTGTTATTCTGAATCTTTAGTAGTGTGTTATTCTGACTCTTTAGTAGTGTGTTAGTTATTCTGACTCTTTAGTAGTGTGTTATTCTGACTCTTTAGTAGTGTGTTATTCTGACTATTTAGTAGTGTGTTATTCTGACTCTTTAGTAGTGTGTTAGTTATTCTGACTCTTTAGTAGTGTGTTATTCTGACTCTTTAGTAGTGTGTTATTCTGACTCTTTAGTAGTGTGTTATTCTGACTCTTTAGTAGTGTGTTATTCTGACTCTTTAGCAGTGTGTTATTCTGACTCTTTAGTAGTGTGTTATTCTGACTATTTAGTAGTGTGTTATTCTGACTCTTTAGTAGTGTGTTAGTTATTCTGACTCTTTAGTAGTGTGTTATTCTGACTCTTTAGTAGTGTGTTATTCTGACTCTTTAGTAGTGTGTTATTCTGACTGACTCTTTAGTAGTGTTGTTATTCTGACTCTTTAGTAGTGTGTTATTCTGACTCTTTAGTAGTGTGTTATTCTGACTCTTTAGTAGTGTGTTATTCTGACTCTTTAGTAGTGTGTTATTCTGACTCTTTAGTAGTGTGTTATTCTGACTCTTTAGTAGTGTGTTGTTATTCTGACTCTTTAGTAGTGTGTTATTCTGACTCTTTAGCAGTGTGTTGTTATTCTGACTCTTTAGTAGTGTGTTATTCTGACTCTTTAGTAGTGTGTTAGTTATTCTGACTCTTTAGTAGTGTGTTATTCTGACTCTTTAGCAGTGTGTTATTCTGACTCTTTAGCAGTGTGTTATTCTGAGTATTTAGTAGTGTGTTATTCTGACTCTTTCGTAGTGTGTTAGTTATTCTGACTCTTTAGTAGTGTGTTATTCTGACTCTTTAGTAGTGTGTTATTCTGACTCTTTAGTAGTATGTTATTCTGACTCTTTAGTAGTGTGTTATTCTGACTCTTTAGCAGTGTGTTATTCTGACTCTTTAGTAGTGTGTTAGTTATTCTGACTCTTTAGTAGTGTGTTATTCTGACTCTTTAGCAGTGTGTTAGTTATTCTGACTCTTTAGTAGTGTGTTATTCTGACTCTTTAGTAGTGTGTTATTCTGAATCTTTAGTAGTGTGTTATTCTGACTCTTTAGTAGTGTGTTAGTTATTCTGACTCTTTAGTAGTGTGTTATTCTGACTCTTTAGTAGTGTGTTATTCTGACTCTTTAGTAGTGTGTTATTCTGACTCTTTAGTAGTGTGTTAGTTATTCTGACTCTTTAGTAGTGTGTTATTCTGACTCTTTAGCAGTGTGTTAGTTATTCTGACTCTTTAGTAGTGTGGTATTCTGAATCTTTAGTAGTGTGTTATTCTGACTCTTTAGTAGTGTGTTATTCTGACTCTTTAGTAGTGTGTTATTCTGACTCTTTAGTAGTGTGTTATTCTGACTCTTTAGTAGTGTGTTATTCTGACTCTTTAGTAGTGTGTTATTCTGACTCTTTAGTAGTGTGTTATTGTGACTGTTATTCTGACTCTTTAGTAGTGCGTTATTCTGACTCTTTAGTAGTGTGTTAGTTATTCTGACTCTTTAGTAGTGTGTTATTCTGACTCTTTAGTTATTCTGACTCTTTTAGAAGTGTGTTATTCTGACTCTTTAGTAGTGTGTTATTCTGACTCTTTAGTAGTGTGTTATTCTGACTCTTTAGTAGTGTGTTATTCTGACTATTTAGTAGTGTGTTATTCTGACTCTTTAGTAGTGTGTTAGTTATTCTGACTCTTTAGTAGTGTGTTCGTTATTCTGACTCTTTAGTAGTGTGTTAGTTATTCTGACTCTATAGTAGTGTGTTATTCTGACTCTTTAGTAGTGTGTTATTCTGACTCTTTAGCAGTGTGTTATTCTGACTCTTTAGTAGTGTGTTAGTTATTCTGACTCTTTAGTAGTGTGTTATTCTGACTCTTTAGTAGTGTGTTATTCTGACTCTTTAGTAGTGTGTTATTCTGACTCTTTAGTAGTGTGTTATTCTGACTCTTTAGTAGTGTGTTATTCTGACTCTTTAGTAGTGTGTTATTCTGACTCTTTAGTAGTATGTTATTCTGACTCTTTAGTAGTGTGTTATTCTGACTCTTTAGTGTGTTATTCTGACTCTTTAGTAGTGTGTTATTCTGACTATTTAGTAGTGTGTTATTCTGACTCTTTAGTAGTGTGTTATTCTGACTCTTTAGCAGTGTGTTATTCTGAGTATTTAGTAGTGTGTTATTCTGACTCTTTCGTAGTGTGTTAGTTATTCTGACTCTTTAGTAGTGTGTTATTCTGACTCTTTAGTAGTGTGTTATTCTGACTCTTTAGTAGTGTGTTATTCTGACTATTTAGTAGTGTGTTATTCTGACTCTTTCGTAGTGTGTTAGTTATTCTGACTCTTTAGTAGTGTGTTATTCTGACTCTTTAGTAGTGTGTTATTCTGACTCTTTAGTAGTGTGTTATTCTGACTCTTTAGTAGTGTGTTATTCTGACTCTTTAGTAGTGTGTTATTCTGACTCTTTAGTAGTATGTTATTCTGACTCTTTAGTAGTGTGTTATTCTGACTCTTTAGTAGTGTGTTATTATTGTGTCTTTAGTAGTGTGTTATTCTGACTATTTAGTAGTGTGTTATTCTGACTCTTTAGCAGTGTGTTATTCTGACTCTTTAGTAGTGTGTTATTCTGTATTTAGTAGTGTGTTATTCTGACTCTTTAGTAGTGTGTTAGTTATTCTGACTCTTTAGTAGTGTGTTATTCTGACTCTTTAGTAGTGTGTTATTCTGACTCTTTAGTAGTATGTTTCTGACTCTTTAGTAGTGTGTTATTCTGACTCTTTAGCAGTGTGTTATTCTGACTCTTTAGTAGTGTGTTAGTTATTCTGACTCTTTAGTAGTGTGTTATTCTGACTCTTTAGTAGTGTGTTAGTTATTCTGACTCTTTAGTAGTGTGTTATTCTGACTCTTTAGTAGTGTTGTTATTCTGACTCTTTAGTAGTGTGTTATTCTGACTCTTTAGTAGTGTGTTATTCTGAATCTTTAGTAGTGTGTTATTCTGACTCTTTAGTAGTGTGTTATTCTGAATCTTTAGTAGTGTGTTATTCTGACTCTTTAGTAGTGTTAGTTATTCTGACTCTTTAGTAGTGTGTTATTCTGACTCTTTAGTAGTGTGTTATTCTGACTCTTTAGTAGTGTGTTATTCTGACTCTTTAGTAGTGTGTTATTCTGACTCTTTAGTAGTGTGTTATTCTGACTCTTTAGTAGTGTGTTATTCTGACTCTTTTAGTTATTCTGACTCTTTAGTAGTGTGTTAGTTATTCTGACTCTTTAGTAGTGTGTTATTCTGACTCTTTAGTAGTGTGGTATTCTGAATCTTTAGTAGTGTGTTATTCTGACTCTTTAGTAGTGTGTTATTCTGACTCTTTAGTAGTGTGTTATTCTGACTCTTTAGCAGTGTGTTATTCTGAGTATTTAGTAGTGTGTTATTCTGACTCTTTCGTAGTGTGTTAGTTATTCTGACTCTTTAGTAGTGTGTTATTCTGACTCTTTAGTAGTGTGTTATTCTGACTCTTTAGTAGTGTGTTATTCTGACTCTTTAGTAGTGTGTTATTCTGACTCTTTAGTAGTGTGTTATTCTGACTCTTTAGTAGTATGTTATTCTGACTATTTAGTAGTGTGTTATTCTGACTCTTTCGTAGTGTGTTAGTTATTCTGACTCTTTAGTAGTGTGTTATTCTGACTCTTTAGTAGTGTGTTATTCTGAATCTTTAGTAGTGTGTTATTCTGACTCTTTAGTAGTGTGTTAGTTATTCTGACTCTTTAGTAGTGTGTTATTCTGACTCTTTAGTAGTGTGTTATTCTGACTCTTTAGTAGTGTGTTATTCTGACTCTTTAGTAGTGTGTTAGTTATTCTGACTCTTTAGTAGTGTGTTAGTTATTCTGACTCTTTAGTAGTGTGTTAGTTATTCTGACTCTTTAGTAGTGTGGTATTCTGAATCTTTAGTAGTGTGTTATTCTGACTCTTTAGTAGTGTGTTATTCTGACTCTTTAGTAGTGTGTTATTCTGACTCTTTAGTAGTGTGTTAGTTATTCTGACTCTTTAGTAGTGTGTTATTCTGACTCTTTAGTAGTGTGTTATTCTGACTCTTTAGTAGTGTGTTATTCTGACTCTTTAGTAGTGCGTTATTCTGACTCTTTAGTAGTGCGTTATTCTGACTCTTTAGTAGTGTGTTAGTTATTCTGACTCTTTAGTAGTGTGTTATTCTGACTCTTTAGTAGTGTGTTAGTTATTCTGACTCTTTAGAAGTGTGTTATTCTGACTATTTAGTAGTGTGTTATTCTGACTCTTTAGTAGTGTGTTAGTTATTCTGACTCTTTAGAAGTGTGTTATTCTGACTATTTAGTAGTGTGTTATTCTGACTCTTTAGTAGTGTGTTAGTTATTCTGACTCTTTAGTAGTGTGTTCGTTATTCTGACTCTTTAGTAGTGTGTTAGTTATTCTGACTCTATAGTAGTGTGTTATTCTGACTCTTTAGTAGTGTGTTATTCTGACTCTTTAGTAGTGTGTTATTCTGACTCTTTAGTAGTGTGTTATTCTGACTCTTTAGTAGTGTGTTATTCTGACTCTTTAGTAGTGTGTTATTCTGACTCTTTAGTAGTGTGTTATTCTGAATCTTTAGTAGTGTGTTATTCTGACTCTTTAGTAGTGTGTTAGTTATTCTGACTCTTTAGTAGTGTGTTATTCTGACTCTTTAGTAGTTGTTATTCTGACTCTTTAGTAGTGTGTTATTCTGACTCTTTAGCAGTGTGTTATTCTGTCTTTAGTAGTGTGTTATTCTGACTCTTTAGTAGTGTGTTATTCTGACTCTTTAGTAGTGTGTTATTCTGACTCTTTAGTAGTGTGTGACTCTTTAGCAGTGTGTTATTCTGACTCTTTAGTAGTGTGTTATTCTGACTCTTTAGTAGTGTGTTAGTTATTCTGACTCTTTAGTAGTGTGTTATTCTGACTCTTTAGTAGTGTGTTATTCTGACTCTTTAGTAGTGTGACTCTTTAGTATTGTGTTATTCTGACTCTTTAGTAGTGTGTTATTCTGACTCTTTAGTAGTGTGTTGTTATTCTGACTCTTTAGTAGTGTGTTATTCTGACTCTTTAGCAGTGTGTTAGTTATTCTGACTCTTTAGTAGTGTGGTATTCTGAATCTTTAGTAGTGTGTTATTCTGACTCTTTAGTAGTGTGTTATTCTGACTCTTTAGTAGTGTGTTAGTTATTCTGACTCTTTAGTAGTGTGTTAGTTATTCTGACTCTTTAGTAGTGTGTTATTCTGACTCTTTAGTAGTGTGTTATTCTGACTCTTTAGTAGTGTGTTATTCTGACTCTTTAGTAGTGTGTTATTCTGACTCTTTAGTAGTGTGTTAGTTATTCTGACTCTTTAGTAGTGTGTTAGTTATTCTGACTCTTTAGTAGTGTGTTATTCTGACTCTTTAGTAGTGTGTTATTCTGACTCTTTAGTAGTGTGTTATTCTGACTCTTTAGTAGTGTGTTATTCTGACTCTTTAGTAGTGTGTTATTCTGACTCTTTAGTAGTGTGTTATTCTGACTCTTTAGTAGTGTGTTATTCTGACTCTTTAGCAGTGTTATTCTGACTCTTTAGCAGTGTGTTATTCTGACTCTTTAGCAGTGTGTTAGTTATTCTGACTCTTTAGTAGTGTGGTATTCTGAATCTTTAGTAGTGTGTTATTCTGACTCTTTAGTAGTGTGTTATTCTGACTCTTTAGTAGTGTGTTATTCTGACTCTTTAGTAGTGTGTTATTCTGACTCTTTAGTAGTGTGTTAGTTATTCTGACTCTTTAGTAGTGTGTTATTCTGACTCTTTAGTAGTGTGTTATTCTGACTCTTTAGTAGTGTGTTATTCTGACTCTTTAGTAGTGTTATTCTGACTCTTTAGTAGTGTTATTCTGACTCTTTAGTAGTGTGTTAGTTATTCTGATTCTTTGTAGTGTGTTATTCTGACTCTTTAGTAGTGTGTTAGTTATTCTGACTCTTTAGTAGTGTGTTATTCTGACTATTTAGTAGTGTGTTATTCTGACTCTTTAGTATTCTGTATGTTATTCTGACTCTTTAGTAGTGTGTTATTCTGACTCTTTAGTAGTGTGTTATTCTGACTCTTTAGT
Organism: Oncorhynchus tshawytscha; assembly: GCF_018296145.1. NCBI lineage: Eukaryota > Metazoa > Chordata > Actinopteri > Salmoniformes > Salmonidae > Oncorhynchus > Oncorhynchus tshawytscha. The sequence continues at coordinate 39,588 of NW_024609281.1, forward strand.
AGTGTGTTATTCTGACTCTTTAGTAGTGTGTTATTCTGACTCTTTAGTAGTGTGTTATTCTGACTCTTTAGTAGTGTGTGACTCTTTAGTAGTGTGTTATTCTGACTCTTTAGTAGTGTGTTATTCTGACTCTTTTAGTAGTGTGTTAGTTATTCTGACTCTTTAGTAGTGTGTTAGTTATTCTGACTCTTTAGTAGTGTGTTATTCTGACTCTTTAGTAGTGTGTTAGTTATTCTGACTCTTTAGTAGTGTGTTATTCTGACTCTTTAGTAGTGTGTTATTCTGACTCTTTAGTAGTGTGTTATTCTGACTCTTTAGCAGTGTGTTATTCTAGCAGTGTGTTAGTTATTCTGACTCTTTAGTAGTGTGGTATTCTGACTCTTTAGTAGTGTGTTATTCTGACTCTTTAGTAGTGTGTTATTCTGACTCTTTAGTAGTGTGTTATTCTGACTCTTTAGTAGTGTGTTAGTTATTCTGACTCTTTAGTAGTGTGTTATTCTGACTCTTTAGTAGTGTGTTATTCTGACTCTTTAGTAGTGTGTTATTCTGACTCTTTAGTAGTGTGTTATTCTGACTCTTTTAGTAGTGACTCTTTAGTAGTGTGTTAGTTATTCTGACTCTTTAGTAGTGTGTTATTCTGACTCTTTAGTAGTGTGTTAGTTATTCTGACTCTTTAGAAGTGTGTTATTCTGACTATTTAGTAGTGTGTTATTCTGACTCTTTAGTAGTGTTATTCTGACTCTTTAGTAGTGTGTTATTCTGACTCTTTAGTAGTGTGTTATTCTGAATCTTTAGTAGTGTGTTATTCTGACTCTTTAGTAGTGTGTTATTCTGACTCTTTAGTAGTGTGTTATTCTGACTCTTTAGTAGTGTGTTATTCTGAATCTTTAGTAGTGTTATTCTGACTCTTTAGTAGTGTGTTATTCTGACTCTTTAGTAGTGTGTTATTCTGACTCTTTAGTAGTGCGTTATTCTGACTCTTTAGTAGTGTGTTAGTTATTCTGACTCTTTAGTAGTGTGTTATTCTGACTCTTTAGTAGTGTGTTAGTTATTCTGACTCTTTAGTAGTGTGTTATTCTGACTCTTTAGTAGTGTGTTATTCTGACTCTTTAGCAGTGTGTTAGTTATTCTGACTCTTTAGTAGTGTGTTATTCTGACTCTTTAGCAGTGTGTTATTCTGACTCTTTAGCAGTGTGTTATTCTGACTCTTTAGTAGTGTGTTATTCTGACTCTTTAGCAGTGTGTTAGTTATTCTGACTCTTTAGTAGTGTGGTATTCTGAATCTTTAGTAGTGTGTTATTCTGACTCTTTAGTAGTGTGTTATTCTGACTCTTTAGTAGTGTGTTATTCTGAATCTTTAGTAGTGTGTTATTCTGACTCTTTAGTAGTGTGTTATTCTGACTCTTTAGTAGTGTGTTATTCTGACTCTTTAGTTTGACTCTTTAGTAGTGTGTTATTCTGACTCTTTAGTAGTGTGTTATTCTGACTCTTTAGTAGTGTGTTATTCTGACTCTTTAGTAGTGTGTTAGTTATTCTGACTCTTTAGTAGTGTGTTATTCTGACTCTTTAGTAGTGTGTTAGTTATTCTGACTCTTTAGAAGTGTGTTATTCTGACTATTTAGTAGTGTGTTATTCTGACTCTTTAGTAGTGTGTTATTCTGACTCTTTAGTAGTGTGTTATTCTGACTCTTTAGTAGTGTGTTATTCTGACTCTTTAGTAGTGTGTTATTCTGACTCTTTAGTAGTGTGTTATTCTGACTCTTTAGTAGTGTGTTATTCTGACTCTTTAGTAGTGTGTTATTCTGACTCTTTAGTAGTGTGTTATTCTGACTCTTTAGTAGTGTGTTATTCTGACTCTTTAGTAGTGTGTTAGTTATTCTGACTCTTTAGTAGTGTGTTAGTTATTCTGACTCTTTAGTAGTGTGTTATTCTGACTCTTTAGTAGTGTGTTATTCTGACTCTTTAGTAGTGTGTTATTCTGACTCTTTAGTAGTGTGTTATTCTGACTCTTTAGTAGTGTGTTAGTTATTCTGACTCTTTAGTAGTGTGTTATTCTGACTCTTTAGTAGTGTGTTATTCTGACTCTTTAGTAGTGTGTTATTCTGACTCTTTAGTAGTGTAGTGTGTTATTCTGACTCTTTAGTAGTGTGTGTTATTCTGACTCTTTAGTAGTGTGTTATTCTGACTCTTTAGTAGTGTGTTATTCTGACTCTTTAGCAGTGTGTTATTCTGACTCTTTAGTAGTGTGTTAGTTATTCTGACTCTTTAGTAGTGTGTTATTCTGACTCTTTAGTAGTGTGTTATTCTGACTCTTTAGTAGTTGTTATTCTGACTCTTTAGTAGTGTGTTATTCTGACTCTTTAGTAGTGTGTTATTCTGACTCTTTAGTAGTGTGTTGTTATTCTGACTCTTTAGTAGTGTGTTATTCTGACTCTTTAGTAGTGTGTTATTCTGACTCTTTAGTAGTGTGTTATTCTGACTCTTTAGTAGTGTGTTATTCTGACTCTTTAGTAGTGTGTTATTCTGACTCTTTAGTAGTGTGTTAGTTATTCTGACTCTTTAGTAGTGTGTTAGTTATTCTGACTCTTTAGTAGTGTGTTATTCTGACTCTTTAGTAGTGTGTTAGTTATTCTGACTCTTTAGTAGTGTGTTATTCTGACTCTTTAGTAGTGTGTTATTCTGACTCTTTAGTAGTGTGTTAGTTATTCTGACTCTTTAGTAGTGTGTTATTCTGACTCTTTATTCTGCTTTAGTAGTGTGTTATTCTGACTCTTTAGTAGTGTGTTATTCTGACTCTTTAGTAGTTATTCTGACTCTTTAGTAGTGTGTTATTCTGACTCTTTAGTAGTGTGTTAGTTATTCTGACTCTTTAGTAGTGTGTTATTCTGACTCTTTAGTAGTGTGTTATTCTGACTCTTTAGTAGTATGTTATTCTGACTCTTTAGTAGTGTGTTATTCTGACTCTTTAGCAGTGTGTTATTCTGACTCTTTAGTAGTGTGTTAGTTATTCTGACTCTTTAGTAGTGTGTTATTCTGACTCTTTAGCAGTGTGTTAGTTATTCTGACTCTTTAGTAGTGTGGTATTCTGAATCTTTAGTAGTGTGTTATTCTGACTCTTTAGTAGTGTGTTATTCTGACTCTTTAGTAGTGTGTTAGTTATTCTGACTCTTTAGTAGTGTGTTAGTTATTCTGACTCTTTAGTAGTGTGTTATTCTGACTCTTTAGTAGTGTGTTATTCTGACTCTTTAGTAGTGTGTTATTCTGACTCTTTAGTAGTGTGTTATTCTGACTCTTTAGTAGTGTGTTATTCTGACTCTTTAGTAGTGTGTTGTTATTCTGACTCTTTAGTAGTGTGTTATTCTGACTCTTTAGTAGTGTGTTAGTTATTCTGACTCTTTAGAAGTGTGTTATTCTGACTATTTAGTAGTGTGTTATTCTGACTCTTTAGTAGTGTGTTATTCTGACTCTTTAGCAGTGTGTTATTCTGACTCTTTAGTAGTGTGTTATTCTGACTCTTTAGTAGTGTGTTATTCTGACTCTTTAGTAGTGTGTTATTCTGACTCTTTAGTAGTGTGTGACTCTTTAGTGTGTTATTCTGACTCTTTAGTAGTGTGTTATTCTGAATCTTTAGTAGTGTGTTATTCTGAATCTTTAGTAGTGTGTTATTCTGACTCTTTAGTAGTGTGTTATTCTGACTCTTTAGTAGTGTGTTATTCTGACTCTTTAGTAGTGTGTTATTCTGAATCTTTAGTAGTGTTATTCTGACTCTTTAGTAGTGTGTTATTCTGACTCTTTAGTAGTGTGTTATTCTGACTCTTTAGTAGTGCGTTATTCTGACTCTTTAGTAGTGTGTTAGTTATTCTGACTCTTTAGTAGTGTGTTATTCTGACTCTTTAGTAGTGTGTTAGTTATTCTGACTCTTTAGTAGTGTGTTAGTTATTCTGACTCTTTAGTAGTGTGTTATTCTGACTCTTTAGTAGTGTGTTATTCTGACTCTTTAGTAGTGTGTTATTCTGAATCTTTAGTAGTGTGTTATTCTGACTCTTTAGTAGTGTGTTATTCTGACTCTTTAGTAGTGTGTTATTCTGACTCTTTAGTAGTGTGTTATTCTGACTCTTTAGTAGTGTGTTATTCTGAATCTTTAGTAGTGTGTTATTCTGACTCTTTAGTAGTGTGTTATTCTGACTCTTTAGTAGTGTGTTATTCTGACTCTTTAGTAGTGTGTTATTCTGACTCTTTAGTAGTGTGTTATTCTGAATCTTTAGTAGTGTGTTATTCTGACTCTTTAGTAGTGTGTTATTCTGACTCTTTAGTAGTGTGTTATTCTGACTCTTTTGTAGTGTGTTAGTTATTCTGACTCTTTAGTAGTGTGTTAGTTATTCTGACTCTTAAGGAGTGTGTTATTCTGACTCTTTAGTAGTGTGTTATTCTGACTCTTTAGTAGTGTGTTATTCTGACTCTTTTATTCTGACTCTTTAGTAGTGTTTAGTTATTCTGACTCTTTAGTAGTGTGTTATTCTGACTCTTTAGTGTGTTATTCTGACTCTTTAGTAGTGTGTTATTCTGACTCTTTAGTAGTGTGTTATTCTGACTCTTTAGTAGTGTGTTAGTTATTCTGACTCTTTAGTAGTGTGTTATTCTGACTCTTTAGTAGTGTGTTATTCTGACTCTTTAGTAGTATGTTATTCTGACTCTTTAGTAGTGTGTTATTCTGACTCTTTAGTAGTGTGTTATTCTGACTCTTTTAGTAGTTATTCTGACTCTTTAGTAGTGTGTTATTCTGACTCTTTAGCAGTGTGTTAGTTATTCTGACTCTTTAGTAGTGTGGTATTCTGAATCTTTAGTAGTGTGTTATTCTGACTCTTTAGTAGTGTGTTATTCTGACTCTTTAGTAGTGTGTTAGTTATTCTGACTCTTTAGTAGTGTGTTAGTTATTCTGACTCTTTAGTAGTGTGTTATTCTGACTCTTTAGTAGTGTGTTATTCTGACTCTTTAGTAGTGTGTTATTCTGACTCTTTAGTAGTGTGTTATTCTGACTCTTTAGTAGTGCGTTATTCTGACTCTTTAGTAGTGTGTTAGTTATTCTGACTCTTTAGTAGTGTGTTATTCTGACTCTTTAGTAGTGTGTTAGTTATTCTGACTCTTTAGAAGTGTGTTATTCTGACTATTTAGTAGTGTGTTATTCTGACTCTTTAGTAGTGTGTTATTCTGACTCTTTAGTAGTGTGTGACTCTTTAGCAGTGTGTTATTCTGACTCTTTAGTAGTGTGTATTCTGACTCTTTAGCAGTGTGTTATTCTGACTCTTTAGCAGTGTGTTAGTTATTCTGACTCTTTAGTAGTGTGTTATTCTGAATCTTTAGTAGTGTGTTATTCTGACTCTTTAGTAGTGTGTTATTCTGACTCTTTAGTAGTGTGTTATTCTGACTCTTTAGTAGTGTGTTATTCTGACTCTTTAGTAGTGTGTGACTCTTTAGTAGTGTTATTCTGACTCTTTAGTAGTGTGTTATTCTGACTCTTTAGTAGTGTGTTATTCTGACTCTTTTAGTGTGTAGTGTGTTAGTTATTCTGACTCTTTAGTAGTGTGTTAGTTATTCTGACTCTTTAGTAGTGTGTTATTCTGACTCTTTAGTAGTGTGTTAGTTATTCTGACTCTTTAGTAGTGTGTTAGTTATTCTGACTCTTTAGTAGTGTGTGTTATTCTGACTCTTTAGTAGTGTGTTATTCTGACTCTTTAGTAGTGTGTTATTCTGACTCTTTAGTAGTGTGTTATTCTGACTCTTTAGTAGTGTGTTATTCTGACTCTTTAGTAGTGTGTGACTCTTTAGTAGTGTGTTATTCTGACTCTTTAGTAGTGTGTTATTCTGACTCTTTAGTAGTGTGTTATTCTGACTCTTTAGTAGTGTGTTATTCTGACTCTTTAGCAGTGTGTTATTCTGACTCTTTAGTAGTGTGTTGTTATTCTGACTCTTTAGTAGTGACTCTTTAGTGTTATTCTGAATCTTTAGTAGTGTGTTATTCTCTCTTTAGTAGTGTGTTATTCTGACTCTTTAGTAGTGTGTTATTCTGACTCTTTAGTAGTATGTTATTCTGACTCTTTAGTAGTGTGTTATTCTGACTCTTAGTAGTGTGTTATTCTGACTCTTTAGCAGTGTGTTATTCTGACTCTTTAGTAGTGTGTTATTCTGACTCTTTAGTAGTGTGTTATTCTGACTCTTTAGTAGTGTGTTATTCTGAGTATTTAGTAGTGTGTTATTCTGACTCTTTAGTAGTGTGAATCTTTTAGTTATTCTGACTCTTTAGTAGTGTGTTATTCTGACTCTTTAGTAGTGTGTTATTCTGACTCTTTAGTAGTGTGTTATTCTGACTCTTTAGTAGTGTGTTATTCTGACTCTTTAGTAGTGTGTTATTCTGACTCTTTAGTAGTGTGTTATTCTGACTCTTTAGTAGTGTGTTATTCTGACTCTTTAGTAGTGTGTTAGTTATTCTTCTTTAGTAGTGTGTTATTCTGACTCTTTAGTAGTGTGTTATTCTGACTCTTTAGTAGTGTGTTATTCTGACTCTTTAGTAGTGTGTTAGTTATTCTGACTCTTTAGTAGTGTGTTAGTTATTCTGACTCTTTAGTAGTGTGTTAGTTATTCTGACTCTTTAGTAGTGTGTTATTCTGACTCTTTAGTAGTGTGTTATTCTGACTCTTTAGTAGTGTGTTATTCTGACTCTTTAGTTGTGTGTTATTCTGACTCTTTAGTAGTGTGTTAGTTATTCTGACTCTTTAGTAGTGTGTTATTCTGACTCTTTAGTAGTGTGTTAGTTATTCTGACTCTTTGTTATTCTGACTCTTTAGTAGTGTGTTATTCTGATTCTGACTCTTTAGTAGTGTGTTATTCTGACTCTTTAGTAGTGTGTTATTCTGACTCTTTAGCAGTGTTATTCTGACTCTTTAGCAGTGTGTTATTCTGACTCTTTAGCAGTGTGTAATTCTGACTCTTTTAGCAGTGTGTTATTCTGACTCTTTAGCAGTGTGTTAGTTATTCTGACTCTTTAGTAGTGTGGATCTTTAGTAGTGTGGTATTCTGAATCTTTAGTAGTGTGTTATTCTGACTCTTTAGTAGTGTGTTATTCTGACTCTTTAGTAGTGTGTTATTCTGACTCTTTAGTAGTGTGTTATTCTGACTCTTTAGTAGTGTGTTAGTTATTCTGACTCTTTAGTAGTGTGTTATTCTGACTCTTTAGTAGTGTGTTATTCTGACTCTTTAGTAGTGTGTTATTCTGACTCTTTAGTAGTGTGTTATTCTGACTCTTTAGTAGTGCGTTATTCTGACTCTTTAGTAGTGTGTTAGTTATTCTGACTCTTTAGTAGTGTGTTATTCTGACTCTTTAGTAGTGTGTAGTTATTCTGACTCTTTAGAAGTGTGTTATTCTGACTCTTTAGTAGTGTGTTAGTTATTCTGACTCTTTAGTAGTGTGACTCTTTAGTAGTTATTCTGACTCTTTAGTAGTGTGTTAGTTATTCTGACTCTTTAGTAGTGTGACTCTTTAGTTATTCTGACTCTTTAGTAGTGTGTTATTCTGACTCTTTAGTAGTGTGTTATTCTGACTCTTTAGTAGTGTGTTATTCTGACTCTTTAGTAGTGTGTTAGTTATTCTGACTCTTTAGTAGTGTGTTATTCTGACTTTTAGTAGTGTGTTATTCTGACTCTTTAGTAGTGTGTTATTCTGACTCTTTAGCAGTGTGTTATTCTGACTCTTTAGTAGTGTGTTAGTTATTCTGACTCTTTAGTAGTGTGTTATTCTGTCTCTTTAGTAGTGTGGTATTCTGAATCTTTAGTAGTGTGTTATTCTGACTCTTTAGTAGTGTGTTATTCTGACTCTTTAGTAGTGTGTTATTCTGACTCTTTAGTAGTGTGTTATTCTGACTCTTTTTAGTAGTGTGTTATTCTGACTCTTTAGTAGTGTGTTATTCTGACTCTTTAGTAGTATGTTATTCTGACTCTTTAGTAGTGTGTTATTCTGACTCTTTAGCAGTGTGTTATTCTGACTCTTTAGCAGTGTGTTATTCTGACTATTTAGTAGTGTGTTATTCTGACTCTTTAGCAGTGTGTTATTCTGACTCTTTAGCAGTGTGTTATTCTGAGTATTTAGTAGTGTGTTATTCTGACTCTTTAGTAGTGTGTTATTCTGACTCTTTAGTAGTGTGTTATTCTGACTCTTTAGTAGTATGTTATTCTGACTCTTTAGTAGTGTGTTATTCTGACTCTTTAGCAGTGTGTAATTCTGACTCTTTAGCAGTGTGTTATTCTGACTATTTAGTCGTGTGTTATTCTGACTCTTTCGTAGTGTGTTAGTTATTCTGACTCTTTAGTAGTGTTGTTATTTGACTCTTTAGTAGTGTGTTATTCTGACTCTTTAGTAGTGTGTTATTCTGACTCTTTAGTAGTGTGTTATTCTGACTCTTTAGTAGTGTGTTATTCTGACTCTTTAGTAGTGTGTTATTCTGACTCTTTAGTCTGTTATTCTGACTCTTTAGCAGTGTGTTAGTTATTCTGACTCTTTAGTAGTGTGTTATTCTGAATCTTTAGTAGTGTGTTATTCTGACTCTTTAGTAGTGTGTTATTCTGACTCTTTAGTAGTGTGTTAGTTATTCTGACTCTTTAGTAGTGTGTTAGTTATGACTGACTCTTTAGTAGTGTGTTATTCTGACTCTTTAGTAGTGTGTTATTCTGACTCTTTAGTAGTGTGTTATTCTGACTCTTTAGTAGTGTGTTATTCTGACTCTTTAGTAGTGCGTTATTCTGACTCTTTAGTAGTGTGTTAGTTATTCTGACTCTTTAGTAGTGTGTTATTCTGACTCTTTAGTAGTGTGTTAGTTATTCTGACTCTTTAGAAGTGTGTTATTCTGACTATTTAGTAGTGTGTTATTCTGACTCTTTAGTAGTGTGTTATTCTGACTCTTTAGCAGTGTGTAATTCTGACTCTTTAGCAGTGTGTTATTCTGACTCTTTAGCAGTGTGTAATTCTGACTCTTTAGCAGTGTGTTATTCTGACTCTTTAGCAGTGTGTTAGTTATTCTGACTCTTTAGTAGTGTGGTATTCTGAATCTTTAGTAGTGTGTTATTCTGACTCTTTAGTAGTGTGTTATTCTGACTCTTTAGTAGTGTGTTATTCTGACTCTTTAGTAGTGTGTTATTCTGACTCTTTAGTAGTGTGTTAGTTATTCTGACTCTTTAGTAGTGTGTTATTCTGACTCTTTATTCTGACTCTTTAGTAGTGTGTTATTCTGACTCTTTAGTAGTGTGTTATTCTGACTCTTTAGTAGTGCATTATTCTGACTCTTTAGTAGTGTGTTAGTTATTCTGACTCTTTAGTAGTGTGTTATTCTGACTCTTTAGTAGTGTGTTGTTATTCTGACTCTTTAGTAGTGTGTTATTCTGACTCTTTAGTAGTGTGTTAGTTATTCTGACTCTTTAGTAGTGTGTTAGTTATTCTGACTCTTTAGTAGTGTGTTCGTTATTCTGACTCTTTAGTAGTGTGTTAGTTATTCTGACTCTTTAGTAGTGTGTTATTCTGACTCTTTAGTAGTGTGTTATTCTGACTCTTTAGCAGTGTGTTATTCTGACTCTTTAGTAGTGTGTTAGTTATTCTGACTCTTTAGTAGTGTGTTATTCTGACTCTTTAGTAGTGTGTTATTCTGACTCTTTAGTAGTGTGTTATTCTGACTCTTTAGCAGTGTGTTATTCTGACTCTTTAGTAGTGTGTTAGTTATTCTGACTCTTTAGTAGTGTGTTATTCTGACTCTTTAGTAGTGTGGTATTCTGAATCTTTAGTAGTGTGTTATTCTGACTCTTTAGTAGTGTGTTATTCTGACTCTTTAGTAGTGTGTTATTCTGACTCTTTAGTAGTGTGTTATTCTGACTCTTTAGTAGTGTGTTATTCTGACTCTTTAGTAGTGTGTTATTCTGACTCTTTAGCAGTGTGTTATTCTGACTCTTTAGCAGTGTGTTATTCTGACTATTTAGTAGTGTGTTATTCTGACTCTTTAGCAGTGTGTTATTCTGACTCTTTAGCAGTGTGTTATTCTGAGTATTTAGTAGTGTGTTATTCTGACTCTTTCGTAGTGTGTTAGTTATTCTGACTCTTTAGTAGTGTGTTATTCTGACTCTTTAGTAGTGTGTTATTCTGACTCTTTAGTAGTATGTTATTCTGACTCTTTAGTAGTGTGTTATTCTGACTCTTTAGTAGTGTGTTATTCTGACTCTTTAGTAGTGTGTTATTCTGACTCTTTAGTAGTGTGTTATTCTGACTTTCAGTGTTTATTCTGACTCTTTAGTGTGTTATTCTGACTCTTTTAGTGTGTTATTCTGACTCTTTACAGTGTGTTAGTTATTCTGACTCTTTAGTAGTGTGTATTCTGAATCTTTAGTAGTGTGTTATTCTGACTCTTTAGTAGTGTGTTATTCTGACTCTTTAGTAGTGACTCTTTTAGTTATTCTGACTCTTTAGTAGTGTGTTAGTTATTCTGACTCTTTAGTAGTGTGTTATTCTGACTCTTTAGTAGTGTGTTATTCTGACTCTTTAGTAGTGTGTTATTCTGACTCTTTAGTAGTGTGTTATTCTGACTCTTTAGTAGTGTGTTATTCTGACTCTTTAGTAGTGTGTTAGTTATTCTGACTCTTTAGTAGTGTGTTATTCTGACTCTTTAGTAGTGTGTTAGTTATTCTGACTCTTTAGAAGTGTGTTATTCTCTTTAGTAGTGTGTTATTCTGACTCTTTAGTAGTGTGTTATTCTGACTCTTTAGCAGTGTGTTATTCTGACTCTTTAGTAGTGTGTTATTCTGACTCTTTAGTAGTGTGTGTTATTCTGACTCTTTAGCAGTGTGTTATTCTGACTCTTTAGCAGTGTGTTAGTTATTCTGACTCTTTAGTAGTGTGGTATTCTGAATCTTTAGTAGTGTGTTATTCTGACTCTTTAGTAGTGTGTTATTCTGACTCTTTAGTAGTGTGTTATTCTGACTCTTTAGTAGTGTGTTATTCTGACTCTTTAGTAGTGTGTTAGTTATTCTGACTCTTTAGTAGTGTGTTATTCTGACTCTTTAGTAGTGTGTTATTCTGACTCTTTAGTAGTGTGTTATTCTGACTCTTTAGTAGTGCGTTATTCTGACTCTTTAGTAGTGCATTATTCTGACTCTTTAGTAGTGTGTTAGTTATTCTGACTCTTTAGTAGTGTGTTATTCTGACTCTTTAGTAGTGTGTTAGTTATTCTGACTCTTTAGAAGTGTGTTATTCTGACTATTTAGTAGTGTGTTAGTTATTCTGACTCTTTAGTAGTGTGTTAGTTATTCTGACTCTTTAGTAGTGTTGTTATTCTGACTCTTTTAGTGTGTGTAGTTATTCTCTGACTCTTTAGTAGTGTGTTATTCTGACTCTTTAGTAGTGTGTTATTCTGACTCTTTAGTAGTGTGTTATTCTGACTCTTTAGTAGTGTGTTGTTATTCTGACTCTTTAGTAGTGTGACTCTTTAGTAGTGTGTTATTCTGACTCTTTAGTAGTGTGTTATTCTGACTCTTTAGTAGTGTGTTATTCTGACTCTTTAGTAGTGTGTTATTCTGACTCTTTAGCAGTGTGTTATTCTGACTCTTTAGCAGTGTGTTAGTTATTCTGACTCTTTAGTAGTGTGGTATTCTGAATCTTTAGTAGTGTGTTATTTATCTTTAGTAGTGTGTTATTCTGACTCTTTAGTAGTGTGTTATTCTGACTCTTTAGTAGTGTGTTATTCTGACTCTTTAGTAGTGTGTTGTTCTGACTCTTTAGTAGTGTGTTATTCTGACTCTTATTCTGACTCTTTAGTAGTGTGTTATTCTGACTCTTTAGTAGTGTGTTATTCTGACTCTTTAGTAGTGTGTTATTCTGACTCTTTAGTAGTGTGTTATTCTGACTCTTTAGTAGTGCATTATTCTGACTCTTTAGTAGTGTGTTAGTTATTCTGACTCTTTAGTAGTGTGTTATTCTGACTCTTTAGTAGTGTGTTAGTTATTCTGACTCTTTAGTGTGTTATTCTGACTATTTAGTAGTGTGTTAGTTATTCTGACTCTTTAGTAGTGTGTTGTTATTCTGTTATTCTGACTCTTTGTGTGTGTTATTCTGACTCTTTAGTAGTGTGTTAGTTATTCTGACTCTTTAGTAGTGTGTTATTCTGACTCTTTAGTAGTGTGTTATTCTGACTCTTTAGCAGTGTGTTATTCTGACTCTTTAGTAGTGTGTTATTCTGACTCTTTAGTAGTGTAGTTATTCTGACTCTTTAGTAGTGTGTTATTCTGACTCTTTAGTAGTGTGTTATTCTGACTCTTTAGTAGTGTGTTATTCTGACAGTGTGTTATTCTGACTCTTTAGTAGTGTGTTAGTTATTCTGACTCTTTAGTAGTGTGTTATTGACTCTTTAGTAGTGTGTTATTCTGAATCTTTAGTAGTGTGTTATTCTGACTCTTTAGTAGTGTGTTATTCTGACTCTTTTAGTTATTCTGTGTGTTAGTGTGTTATTCTGACTCTTTAGTAGTGTGTTATTCTGACTCTTTAGTAGTGTGTTATTCTGACTCTTTCAGTGTGTTATTCTGACTCTTTAGTAGTGTGTTATTCTGACTCTTTAGCAGTGTGTTATTCTGACTCTTTAGCAGTGTGTTATTCTGACTATTTAGTAGTGTGTTATTCTGACTCTTTTAGTGTGACTCTTTTAGTTATTCTGACTCTTTAGTAGTGTGTTATTCTGACTCTTTAGTAGTGTGTTATTCTGACTCTTTAGTAGTGTGTTATTCTGACTCTTTAGTAGTGTGTTATTCTGACTCTTTAGTAGTGTGTTATTCTGACTCTTTAGTAGTGTGTTATTCTGACTCTTTAGTAGTGTGTTATTCTGACTCTTTAGTGTGTTATTCTGACTCTTTTAGTGTGTTATTCTGACTGTGTTATTCTGTGTGTTATCTGACTGACTCTTTAGTAGTGTGTTATTCTGACTCTTTAGTAGTGACTCTTTGTGTTATTCTGACTCTTTAGTAGTGTTATTCTGACTCTTTAGTAGTGTGTTATTCTGACTCTTTAGTAGTGTGTTATTCTGACTCTTTAGTAGTGTGTTATTCTGACTCTTTAGTAGTGTTGTTATTCTGACTCTTTAGTAGTGTGTTATTCTTCTGACTCTTTAGTAGTGTGTTATTCTGACTCTTTAGTAGTGTGTTATTCTGACTCTTTAGTAGTGTGTTATTCTGACTCTTTAGTTGTGTTATTCTGACTCTTTAGTAGTGTGTTGTTATTCTGACTCTTTAGTAGTGTGTTATTCTGACTCTTTAGTAGTGTGTTGTTATTCTGACTCTTTAGTAGTGTGTTATTCTGACTATTTAGTAGTGTGTTATTTGACTCTTTAGTAGTGTGTTATTCTGACTCTTTAGTAGTTTAGTAGTGTGTTATTCTGACTCTTTAGTAGTGTGATTCTGACTCTTTAGCAGTGTGTTATTCTGACTCTTTAGCAGTGTGTTATTCTGACTCTTTAGTAGTTTACTTTAGTAGTGTGTTATTCTGACTCTTTAGTAGTGTGTTATTCTGACTCTTTAGTAGTGTTTAGTAGTGTGTTATTCTGACTCTTTTAGTGTGTTATTCTGACTCTTTAGTAGTGTGTTATTCTGACTCTTTAGTAGTGTGTTATTCTGATTTAGTAGTGTGTTATTCTGACTCTTTAGTAGTGTGTTAGTTATTCTGACTCTTTAGTAGTGTGTTATTCTGACTCTTTAGTAGTGTGTTATTCTGACTTTAGTAGTGTGTTATTCTGACTCTTTAGTAGTGTGTTATTCTGACTCTTTAGTAGTTATTCTGACTCTTTAGTAGTGTGTTATTCTGACTCTTTAGTAGTGTGTTAGTTATTCTGACTCTTTAGTAGTGTGTTATTCTGACTCTTTAGTAGTGTGTGACTCTTTTAGTGTGTTATTCTGACTCTTTAGTAGTGTGTTATTCTGACTATTTAGTATTCTGTGTGTTATTCTGACTCTTTAGTAGTGTGTTAGTTATTCTGACTCTTTAGTAGTGTGTTATTCTGACTCTTTAGTAGTGTGTTATTCTGACTCTTTAGTAGTGTGTTATTCTGACTCTTTAGCAGTGTGTTATTCTGACTCTTTAGTAGTGTGTTATTCTGACTCTTTAGCAGTGTGTTATTCTGACTCTTTAGTAGTGTGTTATTCTGACTCTTTAGTAGTGTGTTATTCTGACTCTTTAGAAGTGTGTGACAGAGATATCAAAGACAAACAGTGAAAGTTAATTGTTGGTCAGCGCTACAACACAACGAATGGATGAAAAAAGATCTGCATTGTACGATGGCTGGTTAAAGGCACACACACACACACACACACACACACACACACACACAAATAAAGCACACCAGGAGTACTCTAAAACTGTGTTTGAATACCCATACTAACATACTGTATACGACATACTTAATGAGTATATAATATATTCTATTAGTTGATTTTAGTATACCGTAAACAAACGGTATCCTTTCAGTTGAGCATACTTGTAGCCCTTTGACTGTCTACCGGATGTTGATGCTGTTGCTATGCAACTTCTTGCAAGCTTGGTTAGCATAACAAACGACTAGCTAGACCTCTTACGACTTCATTAACAACGTCCATTAAGAACGCATAACGACTGTACCACTTAGCTAAGAATGAATAACCAAGTCAATAGGGTGCGTTCGTAAATTCACTCTGGCTATCTACTCCGATATCAGAGCACTCTCATCCGAGTGTGCCAGAGTGCAGAATAACTCATTTTTTAAATTACGAACGCTCAACACCCGTTGAATATGGCCTGTGTCACTAAACGTCGGCAAAAAAAAAGTGTAATTAAATTGTTTCCAGAATGCAGTTGCAGTCACCAACGTTCTGGATAACATGTAAACAGCCTAACCAGCTCTGCTAGGGAGAGTAAAATGGTCAGAGTGAGGTGTTCTCTCATTTGTGTCTGGAAGTAGCTAGCAAAGCTAGTCAACTTTAGCCAGTTAGCCAGTTAGCTTGGTAGCTTGACTGTGGTCAGAACTCTCAAATCAACCCTACTCGATGTATGCGCTCTGACGCTCCGGATTTAGAACGGACAATCTGAGAACGCTTTGAATTTAAGAAAGCCCAGATCAGAGAGCGCACTCTGGTACTCCAGATTGAATTTAAGAACACACCCTTAGTAGCCAACTAACGTTAGGTAGTTAGCTAACATACCAGTACATACTGCTGTAATTATATGCTATGCGGTTCATGAGGATAGCGCAGCTTACAAACTGTCAGCCAACTTATTTGAAAAGTCATTACTTTATTACATTTGCTCCACATTTTATTAACATTTGTCACAATTAGTTAAAGGAATGAATTTGAAACATCTCTCTTCAGACTTCAGCAGCATATTTTCTGCCATTTTCTTGAAATCTGAAACCGTTGTGAAGCCACGCCCATTTTCTTGAAATCTGAAACCGTTGTGAAGCCAAGCCCATTTTCATGAAATCTGAAACCGTTGAGAACCTCGCCCATTTTCTGAGGAATAGCATTATGGACCCGAAAACCACAGAAAGAGTCCACTGCTTGTATACTTCGTATTTTGGCGAATGTAGTACGAAGTCCAGGAACTTTTGGCATACTAACTATACCCATACTACGACCAACAAGCATACTATATACTCAATTTATGTCACAAATAGTACAGTTAGTATTTTTACCTTTATTTAACTAGGCAAGTCAGTTAAGAACAAATTCTTATTTTCAATGACATCCTAGGAACAGTGGGTTAACTGCCTGTTCAGGGGCAGAACGAGAGATTTGTACTTTGTCAGCTCGGGGATATGAACTTGCAACCTTTCGGTTACTAGTCCAACGCTCTAACCACTAGGCTACCCTGCCGCCCCGGTATGAGTATTCAAACACAGCTTAAAACAGACAGAGACACCACAGAGAAAAACATATGTACAAAGGGAACAACCCACACAGACAGAAAAACAGCCCAGGAGATCAAAGATAGACACAGAGACAGAGATATAGACAGAGACAGAGATATAGACAGAGATATAGACAGAGACAGAGATAGGGATATAGACAGAGACAGAGATAGACACAGAGACAGAGATAGAGACAGAAATAGACATAGAGACAGAGATAGACACAGAGATATAGACAGAGACAGAAAGAAAGATAGAGAAAAAGACAGACAGAGACAGAGATCGAGACAGAGGTAGAGACAGACACAGAGATAGAGATGGAATAGTGATAGACACAGAGGCAGAGATAGAGAAAGATAGAGATAGCGATAGAGAAAGATAGCGATAGAAACAGAGACAGAGATAGACACAGACACAGATAGAGATAGACACAGAGACAGAGATAGAGATAAACACAGAGACAGAGATAGAGAAAGATAGAGATAGACACAGAGACAGAGATAGAGAGAGATAGCGATAGAAACAGAGATAGAGATGGACACAGAGATAGAGACAGAGAGACAGAGAGAGAGAGAGACATATTTCCCTCAGATTACACAGATCCACAAAGAATTTGAAAACAAATCCAATTTTGAAAAACTCCCATATCTACTGGGTGAAATTCCACAGTGTGCCATCACAGCAGCAAGATTTGTGACCTGTTGCCACGAGAAAAGGGCAACCAGTGAAGAACAAACACCATTGTAAATACAACCCATATTTATGCTTATTTATTTTATCTTGTGTCCTTTAGCCATTTGTACATTGTTAGAACACTGTATATATATATATAATATGACATTTGTAATGTCTTTACTGTTTTGAAACTTCTGTATGTGTAATGTTTACTGTTAATTTTTGTTGTTTTTCACTTTATATATTCACTTTGTATGTTGTCTACCTCACTTGCTTTGGCAATGTTAACACATGTTTCCCATGCCAATAAAGCCCTTGAATTGAATTGAATTGAATTGAATTGATAGAGATCGACACAGAGACAGAGATAGAGAAAGATAGAGATAGAGACAGAGATAGAGATCGACACAGAGATAGAGATAGACACAGAGATAGAGATAGACACAGAGACAGAGATAGAGAGAGATAGTGATAGAAACAGAGATAGAGATGGACACAGAGATAGAGACAGAGATAGAGATCGACACAGAGACAGAGATAGAGAAAGATAGAGATAGAGACAGAGATAGAGATCGACACAGAGACAGAGATAGACACAGAGACAGAGATAGAGAAAGATAGAGATAGACACAGAGATAGAGATAGACACAGAGATAGAGATAGACACAGAGATAGAGATAGACACAGAGACAGAGATAGAGAAAGATAGAGATAGAGATAGACACAGAGACAGAGATAGAGATAGATAATATGACATTTGTAATGTCTTTATTGTTTTGAAACTTCTGTATCTGTAATGTTTACTGTTAATTTTTATTGTTTATTTCACTTTTGTATATTATCTACCTCACTTGCTTTGGCAATGTTAAAACATGTTTCCCATGCCAATAAAGCCCCTTGAATTGAATTGAATGGAATTGATAGACACAGAGACAGAGGTAGAGACAGAGATAGAGACAGATATATGAAATGATCAAATATACAGACAACAAATTCCAATTGGCTATACTAAAACTCTTTAACATCATCCTTAGCTCTGGCATCTTCCCTAATATTTGGAACCAAGGACTGGTCACCCCAATCCACAAAAGTGGAGACAAATTTGACCCCAATAACTACCGTGGAATATGCGTCAACAGTAACCTTGGGGAAATCCTCTGCATTATCATTAACAGCAGACTCGTACATTTCCTCAATGAAAACAATGTACTGAGCAAATGTCAAATTGGCTTTTTACCAAATTACCGAACAACAGACCATGTATTCACCCTGCACACCCTAATTGACAACAAAGCCACCCAAAACAAAGGCAAAGTCTTCCCATGCTTTGTTGATTTCAAAAAAGCCTTCGACTCAATTTGCAATGAGGGTCTGCTATACAAACTGATGGAAAGTGGTGTTGGGGGTAAAACATACGACTTTATAAAATCCATGTAAACAAACAACAAGTGTGCAGTTAAAATTGGCAACAAAAAAAAACATTTCTTCCCACAGGGTCGTGGGGTTAGACAGGGATGCAGCTTAAGCCCCACCCTCTTCAACATATATATCAATGAATTGGCGCGGGCACTAGAAAAGTCTGCAGCACCCGGCCTTACCCTAATAGAATCTGAAGTCAAATGTCTACTGTTTGCTGATGATCTGGTGCTTCTGTCACCAACCAAGGAGGGCCTACAGCAGCACCTAGATCTTCTGCACAGATACTGTCAGACCTGGGCCCTAACAGTAAATCTCAGTAAGACCAAAATAATGGTGTTCCAAAAAAGGTCCAGTCGCCAGGACCACAAATACAAATTCCTTCTAGACACTGTTGCCCTTGAACACACAAAAAAACTATACATACCTCGGCCTAAACATCAGCGCCACAGGTAACTTCCACAAATCTGTGAACGATCTGAGAGACAAGGCAAGAAGGGCATTCTATGCCATCAAAAGGAACATAAATTCAACATACCAATTAGGATCTGGCTAAAAATACTTGAATCAGTCATAGAGCCCATTGCCCTTTATGGTTGTGAGGTCTGGGGTCCGCTCACCAACCAAGACTTCACAAAATGAGACAAACACCAAAATGAGACTCTGCATGGAGAATTCTGCAAAAATATCCACCGTGTACAACGTAGAACACCAAATAATGCACGCAGAGCAGAATTAGGCAGATACCCACTAGTTATCAAAATCCAGAAAAGAGACGTTAAAAGGAAGCGATTCCCAAAACTTCCTACAGAGAGATGAACCTGGAGAAGAGTCCCTAAGAAACTAAGCTGGTCCTGGGGCTCTATTCACAAACACAAACACACCCCACAGAGCCCCAGGACAGCAGCACAATTAGACCCAACCAAATCATGAGAAAACAAAAAGATAACTACTTGACACATTGGAAAGAATTAACAAAAAACCAGAGCAAACTAGAATGCTATTTGGCCCTAAACAGATAGTACACAGTGGCAGAATACTTGACCACTGTGACTGACCCAAACTTAAGGAAAGCTTTGACTATGTACAGACTCAGTGAGCATAGCCTTGCTATTGAGAAAGGCCGCCATAGGCAGACATGGCTCTCAAGAGAAGACAGGCTATGTGCTCACTGCCCACAAAATGAGGTGGAAACTGAGCTGCACTTCCTAACCTCCTGCCCAATGTATGACCATATTAGAGAGACATATTTACAGATAACACAGATCCACAAAGAAACGAAAACAAATGACCAATTTTGATAAACTCCCATATCTACTGGGTGAAATTCCACAGTGTGCCATCACTGCAGCAAGATTTGTGACCTGTTGACCTGTTGTGACCATATTATATATATAATATGACATATAAAAAAGCTAAAAAGAAAATCAAAATCCATTGGACTCCCCAATTACAGACCAGGAGCTCTATAAGAAACTAAACTATTACTGACCAGGAGCTCTATAAGAAACTAAACTATTACTGACCAGGAGCTCTATAAGAAACTAAACTATTACTGACCAGGAGCTCTATAAGAAACTAAACTATGACAGACCAGGAGCTCTATAAGAAACTAAACTATGACAGACCAGGAGCTCTATAAGAAACTAAACTATGACAGACCAGGAGCTCTATAAGAAACTAAACTATTACTGACCAGGAGCTCTATAAGAAACTAAACTATTACAGACCAGGAGCTCTATAAGAAACTAAACTGTTACAGACCAGGAGCTCTATAAGAAACTAAACTATTACTGACCAGGAGCTCTATAAGAAACTAAACTATTACAGAACAGGAGCTCTATAAGAAACTAAACTATTACTGAACAGGAGCTCTATAAGAAACTAAACTATTACTGACCAGGAGCTCTATAAGAAACTAAACTATTACTGACCAGGAGCTCTATAAGACACTAAACTATTACTGACCAGGAGCTCTATAAGAAACTAAACTATTACTGACCAGGAGCTCTATAAGAAACTAAACTATTACTGACCAGGAGCTCTATAAGAAACTAAACTATTACTGACCAGGAGCTCTATAAGAAACTAAACTATTACTGACCAGGAGCTCTATAAGAAACTAAACTATTACAGACCAGGAGCTCTATAAGAAACTAAACAATTACAGACCAGGAGCTCTATAAGAAACTAAACTATTACTGACCAGGAGCTCTATAAGAAACTAAACTATTACTGACCAGGAGCTCTATAAGAAACTAAACTATTACTGACCAGGAGCTCTATAAGAAACTAAACTATTACTGACCAGGAGCTCTATAAGAAACTAAACTATTACTGACCAGGAGCTCTATAAGACACTAAACTATTACTGACCAGGAGCTCTATAAGAAACTAAACTATTACTGACCAGGAGCTCTATAAGAAACTAAACTATTACAGACCAGGAGCTCTATAAGAAACTAAACTATTACAGACCAGGAGCTCTATAAGAAACTAAACTATTACAGACCAGGAGCTCTATAAGAAACTAAACTATTACAGACCAGGAGCTCTATAAGAAACTAAACTATTACAGACCAGGAGCTCTATAAGAAACTAAACTATTACAGACCAGGAGCTCTATAAGAAACTTCAGGCTCTCATATTTTAAAAAGGCATGCGGACCTGATGGCATCCTAAATGAGATGCTCAAACTCACTAGTGCAATTATTACAATTGGCTATATTAAAACGGTTTAATTTGATCCTGAGTGTAGGTTATTTCCCTGACATCTGGAATCAAGGACTCATAACCCCAATCTTTAAGAACGGAGACAAATTTGACCGTACCAATTACAGAGGCATTTGTGTTAACAGTAACCTGGGGAAGGTTTTCTGTAGTATTATAAATGTAAGAGTTCTAAACTTCCTTAATAAGCACAATGTTTTGAGTAAAAGACCAATTGGATTTATACCAAAACATCGGACAACTGATCATATTTACACCCATGTCCACCAAAATAATACTGAAATATACGCTTGCTTTATTGACTTCCAAAAAGCATTTGATTCTATTTGGCAGACAGGACTGTTCTACAAAGTTATTGAAAGTGGTGTAGGGGTAAAACATATGACATAATTACATCAATGTATACTGGTAACACGTGCAACATTAAAATTGGTAAGAAAATAACATTATTATTTAATCTGGGGCGGGGCCTTCATCATGGTTGCAATCTGAGCCCTGCACTCTTCAAAATTTACATCAACGACTTGGCCACTATTCTAGAAAAATCCTCAGCCCCTGGTGTTAGTCTCCACAATTCAGAGGTTAAATGCCTACTCTTCGCAGATGACCTATGCCTGCTGTCACCCACAGCACATGGCCTACAGCAGAGCCTGGACCTGCTAGAGCAGTACTGCCAGACCTGGGCCCTGGTAGTAAACCCCAAAAAGACTAAAATAATGATTATCCAGAGAAGATCCAGATCTCAGGAATTAGACCAAAGTTCTCAATTGGTACAAAGTATATAGAGTACTGCACACACTACAATTACTTAGGTTTAAAATAAGCTCAACTGGACACCTTAATGAGGCAGTGAATGAACAGCGAGAGAAAGCACGCAGGGCATTCTACACCATTAAAAAGATCAGTCAAATTGAAATACCTTTTAAAATTTGGCTAAAACTAATTGAATGTGTCATGGAACCAATTGCACTTTATGGCAGCGAGGTGTGGGGTCCACTTACAAAACAAGATTTCATCAAATGGGACAAACACTCCATTGAAACCCTGCATGCAGAGTTCTGTAAGATTCTCCTACATGTCCAGAGGAAAACTACAAACAATGCATGGAGGGCAGAATTAGGCCAATATCCACTAATAATAAAAACTCAAAAAAGAGCAATTACGTTTTGGAAACATCTAAAATACAGTGACCCCCTCTCATATCATTACCAAGCCCTGCAATGCCAAGAGCTGAGCAAAGAAAATAGTCCCCTCATCCAGCTGGTCCTGGGACTGAGTTCACTAACCTGTTCTACTAACACACTGAAGCCTCAGGACCAGAACATCCAATCAATCAGAATAAACCAAATTAGAAAACAGTCAAAACAAAAATACATTGCTTATTGGGAAACACAAACACAAACACAAAGCTAAATGCAGTGCTATCTGGCCCTAAATCGACAGTTCACCGTAACAAACTATTTGACCATGGTTACTGATCAAAACCTTAGAAAAACCTTGATAAAGTACACTCAGTGAGCACAGCCTTGCATTGAGAAGGGTAGACAGGAAAACCTGGCTCCCCATAGAGGAAAGGCTGTGCAACCACTGCACCACAGCAGAACCTGAGACAGAGCTGCATTTCCTGACTAAATGTAAAAAAATAGAAAACAATTAGAGTGTCATTTCCCCAAATGTTAAACCCTTATTCAAGGTTTCAAAGACCTCTCTGATGAGAGTAGGCTACCTGTCCTGTTGGGGGAGGATGCAGAGAGCTGTGGGTTGGCAGCGCACTACATTGCTGCCTGCCATAAGTTGAGGGACAGTGTCTGACAGCTCAATCAACCTGCACATGTCCTCTACTGTATACTTATTGTTATTGTTAAATGTTTGGTTATTTTGACCCTTGGTTATTGTTGTTACTGTTGTCCCGTTGACAATTTTGATTTTCTTTTTTTTTTCATATTGTAAAAAGCCAAAGTAAGCTTTGGCAATATGTACATTGTTATGTAAAGCAACTTGAATTGATAGACACAGAGACAGAGATAGAGACAGAGATAGAGAAAGACACAGAGATAGAGACAGAGATAGACACAGAGACAGAGATAGAGAAAGACACAGACATAGAGACAGAAATAGAGATAGACACAGAGATGGAGATAGAGACAGAGATAGAGATAGACACAGAAATAGAGACAGAGATAGAGATAGACACAGAGATGGAGATAGACCCCAATCCACAAAAGTGGAGACAAGTTTGACCCCAATAACTACCGTGGAATATGTGTCAACAGTAACCTTGGGAAAATCCTCTGCATTATTATTAACAGCAGACTCGTACATTTCCTCAATGAAAACAATGTACTGAGCAAATGTCAAATTGGCTTTTTACCAAATTACCGTACAACAGACCATGTATTCACCCTGCACACCCTAATTGACAACCAAACAAACCAAAACAAAGGCAAAGTCTTCTCATGCTTTGTTGATTTCAAAAAGCCTTCGACTCAATCTGGCATGAGGGTCTGCTATACAAACTGATGGAAAGTGGTGTTGGGGGTAAAACATACGACATTATAAAATCCATGTACACAAACAACAAGTGTGCGGTTAAAATTGGCAAAAACACACATTTCTTCACACAGGGTCGTGGGGTTAGCCAGGGATGCAGCTTAAGCCCCACCCTCTTCAACATATATATCAACGAATTGGCGCGGGCACTAGAAAAGTCTGCAGCACCCGGCCTCCCCTGCTAGAATCGAAGTCAAATGTCTGCTGTTTGCTGATGATCTGGTGCTTCTGTCACCAACCAAGGAGGGCCTACAGCAGCACCTAGATCTTATGCACAGATTCTGTCAGACCTGGGCCCTGACAGTAAATCTCAGTAAGACCAAAATAATGGTGTTCCAAAAAGGTCCAGTCGCCAGGACCACAAATACAAATTCCTTCTAGACACTGTTGCCCTAGAGCACACAAAAACTATACATACCTTGGCCTAAACATCAGCGCCACAGGTAACTTCCACAAAGCTGTGAACGATCTGAGAGACAAGGCAGGAAGGGCATTCTATGCCATCAAAAGAAACATCAATTACAATATACCAATTAGGATTTGGCTAAAAATACTTGAATCAGTCATAGAGCCCATTGCCCTTTATGGTTGTGAGGTCTGGGGTCCGCTCACCAACCAAGACTTCACAAAATGAGACAAACACCAAAATGAGACTCTGCATGGAGAATTCTGCAAAAATATCCACCGTGTACAACGTAGAACACCAAATAATGCACGCAGAGCAGAATTAGGCAGATACCCACTAGTTATCAAAATCCAGAAAAGAGACGTTAAAAGGAAGCGATTCCCAAAACTTCCATAACAAAGCCATCGCCTACAGAGAGATGAAAAAGTGAACCTGGAGAAGAGTCCCCTAAGCAAGCTGGTCCTGGGGCTCTGTTCACAAACACAAACACACCCTACAGAGCCCCAGGACAGCAGCACAATTAGACCCAACCAAATCATGAGAAAACAAAAAGATAACTACTTGACACATTGGAAAGAATTAACAAAAAACCAGAGCAAACTAGAATGCTATTTGGCCCTAAACAGATAGTACACAGTGGCAGAATACTTGACAACTGTGACTGACCCAAACTTAAGGAAAGCTTTGACTATGTACAGACTCAGTGAGCATAGCCTTGCTATTGAGAAAGGCCGCCATAGGCAGACATGGCTCTCAAGAGAAGACAGGCTATGTGCTCACTGCCCACAAAATGAGGTGGAAACTGAGCTGCACTTCCTAACCTCCTGCCCAATGTATGACCATATTAGAGAGACATATTTCCCTCAGATAACACAGATCCACAAAGAATTCGAAAACAAATCCAATTTTGATAAACTCCCATATCTACTGGGTGAAATTCCACAGTGTGCCATCACTGCAGCAAGATTTGTGACCTGTTGCCGCAAGAAAAGGGCAACCAGTGAAGAACAAACACCATTGTAAATACAACCCATATTTATGTTTATTTATTTTCCCTTTGTACTTTAACCATTTGTACATTTGTTACAACACTGTATATATATATATATATATATATATATATATATATATATATATATATAATATGACGTAGAAAAAGCTAAAAAGAAAATCAAAATCCATTGGACTCTAATTACAGACCAGAGCTCTATAAGAAACTAAACTATTACTGACCAGGAGCTCTATAAGAAACTAAACTATTACTGACCAGGAGCTCTATAAGAAACTAAACTATTACTGACCAGGAGCTCTAATACAGAAGAAACTAAACTATTACAGACCAGGAGCTCTATAAGAAACTAAACTATTACAGACCAGGAGCTCTATAAGAAACTAAACTATTACTGACCAGGAGCTCTATAAGAAACTAAACTATTACAGACCAGGAGCTCTATAAGAAACTAAACTATTACAGACCAGGAGCTCTATAAGAAACTAAACTATTACTGACCAGGAGCTCTATAAGAAACTAAACTAGGAGCTCTATACTACAGACCAGGAGCTCTATAAGAAACTAAACTATTACTGACCAGGAGCTCTATAAGAAAACTAAACTATTACTGACCAGGAGCTCTATAAGAAACTAAACTTACAGACCAGGAGCTCTATAAGAAACTAAACTATTACAGACCAGGAGCTCTATAAGAAACTAAACTATTACTGACCAGAGCTCTATAAGAAACTAAACTATTAAGAGAAACTAAACTATTACAGACCAGAGCTCTATAAGAAACTAAACTATACAGACCAGGAGCTCTATAAGAAACTAAACTATTACTGACCAGGAGCTCTATAAGAAACTAAACTATTACAGACCAGGAGCTCTATAAGAAACTAAACTATTACAGACCAGGAGCTCTATAAGAAACTAAACTATTACAGACCAGGAGCTCTATAAGAAACTAAACTATTACTGACCAGGAGCTCTATAAGAAACTAAACTATTACTGACCAGGAGCTCTATAAGAAACTAAACTATTACAGACCAGGAGCTCTATAAGAAACTAATTACTGACCAGGAGCTCTATAAGAAACTAAACTATACAGACAGACCAGGAGCTCTATAAGAAACTAAACTATGACTGACCAGGAGCTCTATAAGAAACTAAACTATTACTGACCAGGAGCTCTATAAGAAACTAAACTATTACAGACCAGGAGCTCTAAGAAACTAAACTTACAGACCAGGAGCTCTATAAGAAACTAAACTATTACTGACCAGGAGCTCTATAAGAAACTAAACTATTACTGACCAGGAGCTCTATAAGAAACTAAACTATTACTGACCAGGAGCTCTATAAGAAACTAAACTATTACTGACCAGGAGCTCTATAAGAAACTAAACTATTAGACCAGGAGCTCTATAAGAAACTAAACTATTACTGACCAGGAGCTCTATAAGAAACTAAACTATTACTGACCAGGAGCTCTATAAGCTAAACTATTACAGACCAGGAGCTCTATAAGAAACTAAACTATTACTGACCAGGAGCTCTATAAGAAACTAAACTATTACTGACCAGGAGCTCTATAAGAAACTAAACTATTACTGACCAGGAGCTCTATAAGAAACTAAACTATTACAGACCAGGAGCTCTATAAGAAACTAAACTATTACAGACCAGGAGCTCTATAAGAAACTAAACTATTACTGACCAGGAGCTCTATAAGAAACTAAACTATTACAGACCAGGAGCTCTATAAGAAACTAAACAGGAGCTCTATAAGAAACTAAACTATTACTGACCAGGAGCTCTATAAGAAACTAAACTATTACTGACCAGGAGCTCTATAAGAAACTAAACTATTACTGACCAGGAGCTCTATAAGAAACTAAACTATTACTGACCAGGAGCTCTATAAGAAACTAAACTATTACTGACCAGGAGCTCTATAAGAAACTAAACTATTACTGACCAGGAGCTCTATAAGAAACTAAACTATTACTGACCAGGAGCTCTATAAGACTGACCAGGAGCTCTATAAGAAAAACTATTACTGACCAGGAGCTCTATAAGAAACTAAACTATTACTGACCAGGAGCTCTATAAGAAACTAAACTATTACAGACCAGGAGCTCTATAAGAAACTACTGAAACTATTACAGACCAGGAGCTCTATTAAGAAACTAAACTAGCTCTTACAGACCAGGAGCTCTATAAGAAACTTCAGGCTCTCATATTTTAAAAAGGCATGCGGACCTGATGGCATCCTAAATGAGATGCTCAAACTCACTAGTGCAATTATTACAATTGGCTATATTAAAACGGTTTAATTTGATCCTGAGTGTAGGTTATTTCCTGACATCTGGAATCAAGGACTCATAACCCCAATCTTTAAGAACGGAGACAAATTTGACCGTACCAATTACAGAGGCATTTGTGTTAACAGTAACCTGGGGAAGGTTTTCTGTAGTATTATAAATGTAAGAGTTCTAAACTTCCTTAATAAGCACAATGTTTTGAGTAAAAGACCAATTGGATTTATACCAAAACATCGGACAACTGATCATATTTACACCCGACACACCCTGATAGATAAACATGTCCACCAAAATAATACTGAAATATACGCTTGCTTTATTGACTTCCAAAAGCATTTGATTCTATTTGGCAGACAGGACTGTTCTACAAAGTTATTGAAAGTGGTGTAGGGGTAAAACATATGACATAATTACATCAATGTATACTGGTAATACGTGCAACATTAAAATTGGTAAGAAAATAACATTATTATTTAATCTGGGGCGGGGCCTTCATCATGGTTGCAATCTGAGCCCTGCACTCTTCAAAATTTACATCAACGACTTGGCCACTATTCTAGAAAAATCCTCAGCCCCTGGTGTTAGTCTCCACAATTCAGAGGTTAAATGCCTACTCTTCGCAGATGACCTATGCCTGCTGTCACCCACAGCACATGGCCTACAGCAGAGCCTGGACCTGCTAGAGCAGTACTGCCAGACCTGGGCCCTGGTAGTAAACCCCAAAAAGACTAAAATAATGATTATCCAGAGAAGATCCAGATCTCAGGGAATTAGACCAAAGTTCTCAATTGGTACAAAGTATATAGAGTACTGCACACACTACAATTACTTAGGTTTAAAATAAGCTCAACTGGACACCTTAATGAGGCAGTGAATGAACAGCGAGAGAAAGCACGCAGGGCATTCTACACCATTAAAAAGATCAGTCAAATTGAAATACCTTTTAAAATTTGGCTAAAACTAATTGAATGTGTCATGGAACCAATTGCACTTTATGGCAGCGAGGTGTGGGGTCCACTTACAAAACAAGATTTCATCAAATGGGACAAACACTCCATTGAAACCCTGCATGCAGAGTTCTGTAAGATTCTCCTACATGTCCAGAGGAAAACTACAAACAATGCATGGAGGGCAGAATTAGGCCAATATCCACTAATAATAAAAACTCAAAAAGAGCAATTACGTTTTGGAAACATCTAAAATACAGTGACCCCCTCTCATATCATTACCAAGCCCTGCAATGCCAAGAGCTGAGCAAAGAAAATAGTCCCCTCATCCAGCTGGTCCTGGGACTGAGTTCACTAACCTGTTCTACTAACACACTGAAGCCTCAGGACCAGAACATCCAATCAATCAGAATAAACCAAATTAGAAAACAGTCAAAACAAAAATACATTGCTTATTGGGAAACACAAACACAAACACAAAGCTAAATGCAGTGCTATCTGGCCCTAAATCGACAGTTCACCGTAACAAACTATTTGACCATGGTTACTGATCAAAACCTTAGAAAAACCTTGATAAAGTACACTCAGTGAGCACAGCCTTGCATTGAGAAGGGTAGACAGGAAAACCTGGCTCCCCATAGAGGAAAGGCTGTGCAACCACTGCACCACAGCAGAACCTGAGACAGAGCTGCATTTCCTGACTAAATGTAAAAAATAGAAAACAATTAGAGTGTCATTTCCCCAAATGTTAAACCCTTATTCAAGGTTTCAAAGACCTCTGATGAGAGTAGGCTACCTGTCCTGTTGGGGGAGGATGCAGAGAGCTGTGGGTTGGCAGCGCACTACATTGCTGCCTGCCATAAGTTGAGGGACAGTGTCTGACAGCTCAATCAACCTGCACATGTCCTCTACTGTATACTTATTGTTATTGTTAAATGTTTGGTTATTTTGACCCTTGGTTATTGTTGTTACTGTTGTCCCGTTGACAATTTTGATTTTCTTTTTTTTTTCATATTGTAAAAAGCCAAAGTAAGCTTTGGCAATATGTACATTGTTATGTAAAGCAACTTGAATTGATAGACACAGAGACAGAGATAGAGACAGAGATAGAGAAAGACACAGAGATAGAGACAGAGATAGACACAGAGACAGAGATAGAGAAAGACACAGACATAGAGACAGAAATAGAGATAGACACAGAGATGGAGATAGAGACAGAGATTGGCTAGAGATAGACACAGAAATAGAGACAGAGATAGAGATAGACACAGAGATGGAGATAGACCCCAATCCACAAAAGTGGAGACAAATTTGACCCCAATAACTACCGTGGAATATGTGTCAACAGTAACCTTGGGAAAATCCTCTGCATTATTATTAACAGCAGACTCGTACATTTCCTCAATGAAAACAATGTACTGAGCAAATGTCAAATTGGCTTTTTACCAAATTACCGTACAACAGACCATGTATTCACCCTGCACACCCTAATTGACAACCAAACAAACCAAAACAAAGGCAAAGTCTTCTCATGCTTTGTTGATTTCAAAAAGCCTTCGACTCAATCTGGCATGAGGGTCTGCTATACAAACTGATGGAAAGTGGTGTTGGGGTAAAACATACGACATTATAAAATCCATGTACACAAACAACAAGTGTGCGGTTAAAATTGGCACAAAAAACACACATTTCTTCACACAGGGTCGTGGGGTTAGCCAGGGATGCAGCTTAAGCCCCACCCTCTTCAACATATATATCAACGAATTGGCGCGGGCACTAGAAAAGTCTGCAGCACCCGGCCTCCCCTGCTAGAATCTGAAGTCAAATGTCTGCTGTTTGCTGATGATCTGGTGCTTCTGTCACCAACCAAGGAGGGCCTACAGCAGCACCTAGATCTTATGCACAGATTCTGTCAGACCTGGGCCCTGACAGTAAATCTCAGTAAGACCAAAATAATGGTGTTCCAAAAAGGTCCAGTCGCCAGGACCACAAATACAAATTCCTTCTAGACACTGTTGCCCTAGAGCACACAAAAAACTATACATACCTTGGCCTAAACATCAGCGCCACAGGTAACTTCCACAAAGCTGTGAACGATCTGAGAGACAAGGCAGGAAGGGCATTCTATGCCATCAAAAGAAACATCAATTACAATATACCAATTAGGATTTGGCTAAAAATACTTGAATCAGTCATAGAGCCCATTGCCCTTTATGGTTGTGAGGTCTGGGGTCCGCTCACCAACCAAGACTTCACAAAATGAGACAAACACCAAAATGAGACTCTGCATGGAGAATTCTGCAAAAATATCCACCGTGTACAACGTAGAACACCAAATAATGCACGCAGAGCAGAATTAGGCAGATACCCACTAGTTATCAAAATCCAGAAAAGAGACGTTAAAAGGAAGCGATTCCCAAAACTTCCATAACAAAGCCATCGCCTACAGAGAGATGAACCTGGAGAAGAGTCCCCTAAGCAAGCTGGTCCTGGGGCTCTGTTCACAAACACAAACACACCCTACAGAGCCCCAGGACAGCAGCACAATTAGACCCAACCAAATCATGAGAAAACAAAAAGATAACTACTTGACACATTGGAAAGAATTAACAAAAAACCAGAGCAAACTAGAATGCTATTTGGCCCTAAACAGATAGTACACAGTGGCAGAATACTTGACAACTGTGACTGACCCAAACTTAAGGAAAGCTTTGACTATGTACAGACTCAGTGAGCATAGCCTTGCTATTGAGAAAGGCCGCCATAGGCAGACATGGCTCTCAAGAGAAGACAGGCTATGTGCTCACTGCCCACAAAATGAGGTGGAAACTGAGCTGCACTTCCTAACCTCCTGCCCAATGTATGACCATATTAGAGAGACATATTTCCCTCAGATAACACAGATCCACAAAGAATTCGAAAACAAATCCAATTTTGATAAACTCCCATATCTACTGGGTGAAATTCCACAGTGTGCCATCACTGCAGCAAGATTTGTGACCTGTTGCCGCAAGAAAAGGGCAACCAGTGAAGAACAAACACCATTGTAAATACAACCCATATTTATGTTTATTTATTTTCCCTTGTGTACTTTAACCATTTGTACATTGTTACAACACTGTATATATATATATATATATATATATATATATATATATATATATATATATATATATAATATGACGTAGAAAAAGCTAAAAAGAAAATCAAAATCCATTGGACTCCCCAATTACAGACCAGGAGCTCTATAAGAAACTAAACTATTACTGACCAGGAGCTCTATAAGAAACTAAACTATTACTGACCAGGAGCTCTATAAGAAACTAAACTATTACTGACCAGGAGCTCTATAAGAAACTAAACTATTACAGACCAGGAGCTCTATAAGAAACTAAACTATTACAGACCAGGAGCTCTATAAGAAACTAAACTATTACTGACCAGGAGCTCTATAAGAAACTAAACTATTACTGACCAGGAGCTCTATAAGAAACTAAACTATTACAGACCAGGAGCTCTATAAGAAACTAAACTATTACTGACCAGGAGCTCTATAAGACACTAAACTATTACTGACCAGGAGCTCTATAAGAAACTAAACTATTACTGACCAGGAGCTCTATAAGAAACTAAACTATTACTGACCAGGAGCTCTATAAGAAACTAAACTATTACAGACCAGGAGCTCTATAACAAACTAAACTATTACTGACTATTACTGACCAGGAGCTCTATAAGAAACTAAACTATTACTGACCAGGAGCTCTATAAGAAACTAAACTATTACTGACCAGGAGCTCTATAAGAAACTAAACTATGACAGACCAGGAGCTCTATAAGAAACTAAACTATGACAGACCAGGAGCTCTATAAGAAACTAAACTATAACAGACCAGGAGCTCTATAAGAAACTAAACTATTACTGACCAGGAGCTCTATAAGAAACTAAACTATTACAGACCAGGAGCTCTATAAGAAACTAAACTGTTACAGACCAGGAGCTCTATAAGAAACTAAACTATTACTGACCAGGAGCTCTATAAGAAACTAAACTATTACAGACCAGGAGCTCTATAAGAAACTAAACTATTACTGACCAGGAGCTCTATAAGAAACTAAACTATTACTGACCAGGAGCTCTATAAGAAACTAAACTATGACAGACCAGGAGCTCTATAAGAAACTAAACTATGACAGACCAGGAGCTCTATAAGAAACTAAACTATGACAGACCAGGAGCTCTATAAGAAACTAAACTATTACTGACCAGGAGCTCTATAAGAAACTAAACTATTACAGACCAGGAGCTCTATAAGAAACTAAATTACAGACCAGGAGCTCTATAAGAAACTAAACTATTACTGACCAGGAGCTCTATAAGAAACTAAACTATTACAGACCAGGAGCTCTATAAGAAACTAAACTATTACTGACCAGGAGCTCTATAAGAAACTAAACTATTACTGACCAGGAGCTCTATAAGAAACTAAACTATTACAGACCAGGAGCTCTATAAGAAACTAAACTATTACTGACCAGGAGCTCTATAAGAAACTAAACTATTACTGACCAGGAGCTCTATAAGAAACTAAACTATTACTGACCAGGAGCTCTATAAGAAACTAAACTATTAAACTATTGACCAGGAGCTCTATAAGAAACTAAAATTACTGACCAAGCTCTATAAGAAACTAAACTATTAGACCAGGAGCTCTATAAGAAACTAAAGCTCTATAAGAAACTAAACAGACCAGGAGCTCTATAAGAAACTAAACTATTACTGACCAGGAGCTCTATAAGAAACTAAACTATTACTGACCAGGAGCTCTATAAGACACTAAACTATTACTGACCAGGAGCTCTATAAGAAACTAAACTATTACTGACCAGGAGCTCTATAAGAAACTAAACTATTACAGACCAGGAGCTCTATAAGAAACTAAACTATTACAGACCAGGAGCTCTATAAGAAACTAAACTGTTACAGACCAGGAGCTCTATAAGAAACTAAACTATTACTGACCAGGAGCTCTATAAGAAACTAAACTATTACAGACCAGGAGCTCTATAAGAAACTAAACTATTACTGACCAGGAGCTCTATAAGACACTAAACTATTACTGACCAGGAGCTCTATAAGAAACTAAACTATTACTGACCAGGAGCTCTATAAGAAACTAAACTATTACTGACCAGGAGCTCTATAAGAAACTAAACTATGACAGACCAGGAGCTCTATAAGAAACTAAACTATGACAGACCAGGAGCTCTATAAGAAACTAAACTATGACAGACCAGGAGCTCTATAAGAAACTAAACTATTACTGACCAGGAGCTCTATAAGAAACTAAACTATTACTGACCAGGAGCTCTATAAGAAACTAAACTATTACTGACCAGGAGCTCTATAAGAAACTAAACTATTACTGACCAGGAGCTCTATAAGAAACTAAACTATTACTGACCAGGAGCTCTATAAGAAACTAAACTATTACAGACCAGGAGCTCTATAAGAAACTAAACTATTACAGACCAGGAGCTCTATAAGAAACTAAACTATTACTGACCAGGAGCTCTATAAGAAACTAAACTATTACTGACCAGGAGCTCTATAAGAAACTAAACTATTACTGACCAGGAGCTCTACAAGAAACTAAACTATTACTGACCAGGAGCTCTATAAGAAACTAAACTATTACTGACCAGGAGCTCTACAAGAAACTAAACTATTACTGACCAGGAGCTCTATAAGACACTAAACTATTACTGACCAGGAGCTCTATAAGAAACTAAACTATTACTGACCAGGAGCTCTATAAGAAACTAAACTATTACAGACCAGGAGCTCTATAAGAAACTAAACTATTACAGACCAGGAGCTCTATAAGAAACTTCAGGCTCTCATATTTTAAAAAGGCATGCGGACCTGATGGCATCCTAAATGAGATGCTCAAACTCACTAGTGCAATTATTACAATTGGCTATATTAAAACGGTTTAATTTGATCCTGAGTGTAGGTTATTTCCCTGACATCTGGAATCAAGGACTCATAACCCCAATCTTTAAGAACGGAGACAAATTTGACCGTACCAATTACAGAGGCATTTGTGTTAACAGTAACCTGGGGAAGGTTTTCTGTAGTATTATAAATGTAAGAGTTCTAAACTTCCTTAATAAGCACAATGTTTTGAGTAAAAGACCAATTGGATTTATACCAAAACATCGGACAACTGATCATATTTACACCCATGTCCACCAAAATAATACTGAAATATACGCTTGCTTTATTGACTTCCAAAAAGCATTTGATTCTATTTGGCAGACAGGACTGTTCTACAAAGTTATTGAAAGTGGTGTAGGGGGTAAAACATATGACATAATTACATCAATGTATACTGGTAATACGTGCAACATTAAAATTGGTAAGAAAATAACATTATTATTTAATCTGGGGCGGGGCCTTCATCATGGTTGCAATCTGAGCCCTGCACTCTTCAAAATTTACATCAACGACTTGGCCACTATTCTAGAAAAATCCTCAGCCCCTGGTGTTAGTCTCCACAATTCAGAGGTTAAATGCCTACTCTTCGCAGATGACCTATGCCTGCTGTCACCCACAGCACATGGCCTACAGAGAGCCTGGACCTGCTAGACCTGGGCCCTGGTAGTAAACCCCAAAAATACTAAAATAATGATTTTCCAGAGAAGATCCAGATCTCAGGGAATTAGACCAAAGTTCTCAATTGGTACAAAATATATAGAGTACTGCACACACTACAATTACTTAGGTTTAAAAATAAGCTCAACTGGACACCTTAATGATGCAGTGAATGAACAGCGAGAGAAAGCACGCAGGGCATTCTACACCATTAAAAAGATCATTCAAATTGAAATACCTTTTAAAATTTGGCTAAAACTAATTGAATGTGTCATGGAACCAATTGCACTTTATGGCAGCGAGGTGTGGGGTCCACTTACAAAACAAGATTTCATCAAATGGGACAAACACTCCATTGAAACCCTGCATGCAGAGTTCTGTAAGATTCTCCTACATGTCCAGAGGAAAACTACAAACAATGCATGGAGGGCAGAATTAGGCCAATATCCACTAATAATAAAAACTCAAAAAGAGCAATTACGTTTTGGAAACATCTAAAATACAGTGACCCCCTCTCATATCATTACCAAGCCCTGCAATGCCAAGAGCTGAGCAAAGAAAATAGTCCCCTCATCCAGCTGGTCCTGGGACTGAGTTCACTAACCTGTTCTACTAACACACTGAAGCCTCAGGACCAGAACATCCAATCAATCAGAATAAACCAAATTAGAAAACAGTCAAAACAAAAATACATTGCTTATTGGGAAACACAAACACAAACACAAAGCTAAATGCAGTGCTATCTGGCCCTAAATCGACATTTCACCGTAACAAACTATTTGACCATGGTTACTGATCAAAACCTTAGAAAAACCTTGATAAAGTACACTCAGTGAGCACAGCCTTGCATTGAGAAGGGTAGACAGGAAAACCTGGCTCCCCATAGAGGAAAGGCTGTGCAACCACTGCACCACAGCAGAACCTGAGACAGAGCTGCATTTCCTGACTAAATGTAAAAAAATAGAAAACAATTAGAGTGTCATTTCCCCAAATGTTAAACCCTTATTCAAGGTTTCAAAGACCTCTCTGATGAGAGTAGGCTACCTGTCCTGTTGGGGGAGGATGCAGAGAGCTGTGGGTTGGCAGCGCACTACATTGCTGCCTGCCATAAGTTGAGGGACAGTGTCTGACAGCTCAATCAACCTGCACATGTCCTCTACTGTATACTTATTGTTATTGTTAAATGTTTGGTTATTTTGACCCTTGGTTATTGTTGTTACTGTTGTCCCGTTGACAATTTTGATTTTCTTTTTTTTTTTTTTCAGTAAGCTTTGGCAATATGTACATTGTTATGTAAAGCAACTTGAATTGATAGACACAGAGACAGAGATAGAGAAAGACACAGAGATAGAGACAGAGATAGACACAGAGACAGAGATAGAGAAAGACACAGACATAGAGACAGAAATAGAGATAGACACAGAGATGGAGATAGAGACAGAGATAGAGATAGACACAGAAATAGAGACAGAGATAGAGATAGACACAGAGATGGAGATAGACCCCAATCCACAAAAGTGGAGACAAGTTTGACCCCAATAACTACCATGGAATATGTGTCAACAGTAACCTTGGGAAAATCCTCTGCATTATTATTAACAGCAGACTCGTACATTTACTCAATGAAAACAATGTACTGAGCAAATGTCAAATTGGCTTTTTACCAAATTACCATACAACAGACCATGTATTCACCCTGCACACCCTAATTGACAACCAAACAAACCAAAACAAAGGCAAAGTCTTCTCATGCTTTGTTGATTTCAAAAAAAGCCTTTGACTCAATCTGGCATGAGGGTCTGCTATACAAACTGATGGAAAGTGGTGTTGGGGGTAAAACATACGACATTATAAAATCCATGTACACAAACAACAAGTGTGCGGTTAAAATTGGCAAAAAACACACATTTCTTCACACAGGGTCGTGGGGTTAGACAGGGATGCAGCTTAAGCCCCACCCTCTTCAACATATATATCAACGAATTGGCGCGGGCACTAGAAAAGTCTGCAGCACCCGGCCTCCCCCTGCTAGAATCCGAAGTCAAATGTCTGCTGTTTGCTGATGATCTGGTGCTTCTGTCACCAACCAAGGAGGGCCTACAGCAGCACCTAGATCTTATGCACAGATTCTGTCAGACCTGGGCCCTGACAGTAAATCTCAGTAAGACCAAAATAATGGTGTTCCAAAAAAGGTCCAGTCACCAGGACCACAAATACAAATTCCATCTAGACACTGTTGCCCTAGAGCACACAAAAAACTATACATACCTTGGCCTAAACATCAGCGCCACAGGTAACTTCCACAAAGCTGTGAACGATCTGAGAGACAAGGCAGGAAGGGCATTCTATGCCATCAAAAGAAACATCAATTTCAATATACCAATTAGGATTTGGCTAAAAATACTTGAATCAGTCATAGAGCCCATTGCCCTTTATGGTTGTGAGGTCTGGGGTCCGCTCACCAACCAAGACTTCACAAAATGGGACAAACACCAAATTGAGACTCTGCACGCAGAATTCTGCAAAAATATCCTCCGTGTACAACGTAGAACACCAAATAATGCATGCAGAGCAGAATTAGGCTGATACCCACTAATTATCAAAATCTAGAAAAGAGCTGTTAAATTCTACAACCACCTAAAAGGAAGCGATTCACAAACCTTCCATAACAAAGCCATCACCTAGAGAGATGAACCTGGAGAAGAGTCCCCTAAGCAAGCTGGTCCTGGGGCTCTGTTCACAAACACAAACACACACTACAGAGCCCCAGGACAGCAGCACAACTAGACCCAACCAAATCATGAGAAAACAAAAAGATAATTACTTAACACATTGGAAAGAATTAACAAAAAAACAGAGCAAACTAGAATGCTATTTGGCCTTACACAGAGAGTACACAGCGGCAGAATACCTGACCACTGTGACTGACCCAAAATTAAGGAAAGCTTTGACTATGTACAGACTTAGTGAGCATAACCTTGCTATTGAGAAAGGCCGCCGTAGGCAGACATGGCTCTCAAGAGAAAATGAGGTGGAAACTAAGATGCACTTCCTAACCTCCTGCCCAATGTATGACCATATTAGAGACACATATTTCCCTCAGATTACACAGATCCACAAAGAATTCAAAAACAAATCCAATTTTGATAAACTCTCATATCTACTGGGTGAAATACCACAGTGTGACATCACAGCAGCAAGATTTGTGACCTGTTACCACGAGAAAAGGGCAACTAGTGAAGGACAAACACCATTGTAAATACAACCCATATTTATGCTTATTTATTTTATCTTGTGTCCTTTAACCATTTGTACATTGTTAAAACACTGTATATATATATAATATGACATTTGTAATGTCTTTACTGTTTTGAAACTTCTGTATGTGTAATGTTTACTGTTAATTTTTGTTGTTTTTCACTTTATATATTCACTTTGTATGTTGTCTACCTCACTTGCTTTGGCAATGTTAACACATGTTTCCCATGCCAATAAAGCCATTGAATTGAATTGAATTGAATTGATAGAGACATAGATGGAGATAGACACAGAGATAGATACAGAGATGGAGAAAGACACAGAGATAGAGACAGAGATAGAGATAGAGACAGAGGTGGAGATAGACACAGAGATAGAGACAGAGGTGGAGAAAGACACAGAGATAGAGATAGAGACATAGATGGAGATAGACACAGATATAGAGACAGAGATAGAGAAAGACACAGATATAGAGACAGAGACAGAGATGGAGATACATTGTTAAAACACTGTATATATATATAATATGACATTTGTAATGTCTTTATTGTTTTGAAACTTCTGTATGTGTAATGTTTACTGTTAATTTGTATTGTTTATTTCACTTTATATATTCACTTTATATATTATCTACCTCGCTTGCTTTGGCAATGTTAACACATGTTTCCCATGCCAATAAAGCCCTTGAATTGAATTGAATTGATAGACACAGAGATAGAGACAGAGATAGAGAAAGACACAGAGACAGAGATAGAGTTGAAGATAGACACAGAGACAGAGACAGAGGTAGAGAAAGAGACAGAGACAGAGATAGAAACAGAGATAGACACAGAGATAGATACAGAGATGGAGAAAGACACAGAGATAGAGACAGAGATAGAGATAGAGACAGAGATGGAGATAGACACAGAGATAGAGACAGAGGTGGAGAAAGACACAGAGATAGAGACAGAGGTAGAGAAAGAGACAGAGATGGAGATAGAGACAGAGATAGACATAGACAGAGACAGAGATAGAGACAGAGGTGGAGATAGACACAGAGACAGAGATAGAGACAGAGGTGGAGATAGACACAGAGATAGATACAGAGATGGAGAAAGACACAGAGATAGAGACAGAGATAGAAAAATACACAGAGACAGAGGTAGAGAAAGAGACAGAGATGGAGATAGAAACAGAGATAGACACAAAGACAGAGATATAGACAGAGACAGAAATAGACACAGAGATAGAGACACTACAGAGACAGAGATAGAAATAGAGACAGAGCGAGAGAGAGACAGAGACACTACAGAGACAGAGATAGAGAGACAGCAACACCACAGAGACAGAGATAGAGACAGGCAGAGATAGAGACGGAGAGAGAGAGACAGAGATAGAGATAGAGAGACAGACACCACAGAGACAGCGAGAGAGAGACAGTGATAGAGAGACAGCGACACCACAGAGACCGAGAGAGAGACAGTGACACCACAGAGACAGAGAGACACCACAGAGACAGAGAGAGACACCACAGAGACAGAGATACAAATAGAGACAGAGATAGAGACACCGAGATAGAGAGAGAAATAGAAACAGAGACAGAGATGGATACTCCGTCGAGTAAAAACACTCTCAGACATCAACATAAGAATACATGCCCATTGCTCAAACAAACAGACCAACTCTCTAACACACACACACACACACACACACACACACACACACACACACACACAGATATCCACACACACACACACACACACCATACAGTGTTTACTAATGAGTGTCCCTCCTGGGGACACTAGCCAACCTGAAGCCCATTTTTGAGGAAATCTCCTTTTTGAGGCCATGTCCATTTTTGAGGCCATCTCTATTTTGAGTCCATCTCCATTTTGAGGCCACCTCCATTTTGAGGCCACCTCCATTTTGAGGCCACCTCCATTTTGAGGCAATCTCCATTTTGAGGTCATCTCCATTCTTCAACAGTTTATGCGTAATTGAAACTCTGATGCGATCCCCTTATCGTGTTTGTGCAGCATTTAGCTATGGTGCAGTATGTCAACACACTCCATCTAACCTGTACAGTAACAGAACAGTGCTGTATGCTAACACTCTGACTAGCCTCTACAGTAACAGGACAGTGCTGTATGCTAACACTCTGACTAGCCTCTACAGTAACAGGACAGTGCTGTATGCTAACACTCTGACTAGCCTCTACAGTAACAGGACAGTGCTGTATGCTAACACTCTGACTAGCCTCTACAGTAACAGGACAGTGCTGTATGCTAACACTCTGACTAGCCTCTACAGTAACAGGACAGTGCTGTATGCTAACACTCTGACTAGCCTCTACAGTAACAGAACAGTGCTGTATGCTAACACTCTGACTAGCCTCTACAGTAACAGAACAGTGCTGTATGCTAACACTCTGACTAGCCTCTACAGTAACAGAACAGTGCTGTATGCTAACACTCTGACTAGCCTCTACAGTAACAGGACAGTGCTGTTTGCTAACACTC